>NC_134360.1:51070454-51240454 GCF_048569485.1 Anomaloglossus baeobatrachus | reverse complement strand
AGCTGCTTGCCTATTGTCCTGTGGCCCATCGCAGCCTTGTGGAGTTCTCCAATTTTGTCCCTAGTGTTATTAGACAGCTCTTTGGTCTTGACCATGGTGGAGAGGTTGGAGTGTGATTGAGTGTGTGGACAGGTGTCTTTTACACAGGTAACTGGTTCAAACAGGTGCAATTAATACAGGTAATGAGTGCAGAGTAGGAACTTTATTACTTTTTCTAAAACAGGTCTGTGAGAGCAAAATTCTCGCAGGTTGGTTGGTGATCAAATACTGAATTTTTCGGATTATAAGACGCACTTTTCCTCTTAAAAATTTGGGATGAAAATGAGGGGTGCGTCTTTTAAAATTTGAATGCTGCTTACTGGGGGTGGTAGAGAGGGGTTGCAGGAGTCGCCCCAACGGGCGCTGTGCTATGCTGGGTCTGTGGGCCGCGGATGCTGTGCTGGAGCTGCGGGCCCCATCCTGAAAATGTCGGCGGTGCGGACTTCAAATAATGGCACCCGGAGTCGGTGCGTGCACAGATGGAGCTCTCTGCTCAAGATCTCTGATGGTTTGGGGTGAGCTGGATCGCAGAGTGAAGGCAAAAGGGCCAACAAGTGCTAAGCATCTCTGGGAACTCCTTCAAGACTGTTGGCAAACCATTTCCGGTGACTACCTCTTGAAGCTCATCAAGAGAATGGCAAGAGTGTGCAAAGCAGTAATCAAAGCAAAACGTGGCTACTTTGAAGAACCTAGAATATAAGACATATTTTCAGTTGTTTCCCACTTTAAGTATTTCATTCCACATGTGTTAATTCATAGTTTTGATGCCTTCAATGTGAATCTACAATTTTCAGAGTCCTGAAAATAAAGAAAACTCTTTGAATGAGGTGTGTCCAAACTTTTGGGGTGTGTGTGTGTGTGTGTGTGTGTGTAATATATATATATATATATGTATATGTGTATATATGTGTATATATATATATGTATATATGTATATATATATATATATATATATATATATATATATATATATATATACATATATATCTTTTCATGTATATATATATATTTTTTATATATATATATATATATATATATATATATATATATATATATATATATATATATATATATATATATATATACATACACACATACATACATATCTTTTTATATATATATATATATATATATATATATATATATATATATATATATATATATATATTTTGGTATATTTCTACCTGAGGCTGATCGAAACATCATAGTCAATTCACAGATTATTATTATATCAATTTATTACTATTATTTATTATTTAATTATAGAGTTTTGTTTAATAATATTTTTTTTATTTTTGAATAAATCTATTTTATTATTGGAATTACTTTTTTTTGCTTATTTTTTTATTACTGTTATTTCTTTGTTTTTATGTTTATTATTTTATTACAACTGCATTTATTTTATTAGTAGTAGAATTATTACTTTGTTTTTATGATTCTATTATTTTATTACAACTGCAGCTATTTGATTATTAGTAGAAGTATTACTTTGTTTTGCCTATTTGTTTTTATTTTTATTTCTACTGTTTAATAAGCAGTATATTTTTTTAATTTTTATTTCTACTGTTTAATCAGCAGTATATATTTTTTTAATTTTTATTTCTACTGTTTAATAAGCAGTATATTTTTTTAATTTTTATTTCTACTGTTTAATAAGCAGTATATTTTTTTTAATTTTTATTTCTACTGTTTAATAAGCAGTATATTTTTTTTTAATTTTTATTTCTACTGTTTAATAAGCAGTATATTTTTTTTAATTTTTATTCTACTGTTTAATCAGCAGTATATTTTTTTCCCATACTTTTTTATATTTTCCTATATTTTTTCTAGGAATGAGTGCAGACCCCTGAGTGGGCCGGGTTGGTGTGTGCACTCACACTGTACCAGGGCAGCTGTATTTACAGTAACATTTTGTCCCTGGCAGTCTGGTGGCAGTGAGTGTGCGCTCCCAGCCCTCCACACCCTCCTCCTGGCTGGGACAGATGCAGCATTGAGCAGCACGTGAGCTCCATATGACAGCAGCAGTGGCAGCAGCAGCTGGCTCACTTGGCACTGGGCGTGCTGCTGTCACAGGGAGGGACACACCACCACTGCCCCCACCAATGAGCACACTACATCCCCTCCCATCCATTTAACCAGAAGCTGGAGCTCATACACCATCATATCCATGCAGAGCAGCAGACACTGCTCACTCTCACTGACACCCTGCACCTGAAGCCCTCACCTGTGCCCAGAGGAGACTGCCTCCGCTGTATGGACCCTGTGCCCACCTCTACACTTCTGTGGATCTAAGTTCAGTTGGCATGGAGCGAATCCCCAGTGCCCAGCCTCCGCCTGCCTGTCTGGAAAGATCTGGCTCCTTGTCTGGGTAAGTTCTCTTCTCTGTCTGGAATCTGTTCATGGAAACCTATGGGAGTGGAATCTGGAGTGACATCAAGAAATGTATCCAAACTGACTGCAATATTTACCTACAGCAAGGGGCAATAAGATACAAAATATGGGGTCTCCCTAAAATACAGCGACTTAGACCATGAAGTATATAGAAGTAGAGATAGTAGGATCAGTAATTGATATGGGTTGTGTAGTATCCGATGATTCGAGTTAGTAACTATAGGCTTTATAGTATTGAATCCTACAAATATTCATGGAAGCAATTGCAGAACTGTAGGACTTTCCAGTTTAAACATTGCATGACCCTATACAGCCCTTATAGATTGTTGCAATCAATTTGTAGCCATTTCTATTACTGGCAACTATAGGATTTCACTCCATATAGGTGATATTGTAAGTTTACATTGCTAACAAACCCTACAAGATATTGATACAATCTATAGGATCTGTAATGATACATGGTAGCGATCATCTTGGTATAAAGTATCCATTATATCTAATAGAATTATTATATAAATAGATTTTGTTCTTCGCAACATTGTTGCAGTTTTCCATTTTCTTGACGAGTCCCTTTCTGTCATCTTATAGGATGGATTTTTCCCACATGTATCCAGTCTTCAAAAGCCGGAAAGGTCTGAAGCGATGTGAGGAGGGCAAGGTGAGAACTTTTGCAGAACTTTTCCAACTCTAATGATTGTCCATTGTACCTGATACTGTGTGTGTGAGAGAGGGTTTGTTACATTGTGTCTTTATATGTGTGGAACTACAAAATGAGTGACACGGGATCTGGAGTTTTATCTCAGTCCGTGTCTATGTTTTATAGTTTCTGGGCTGTACACGGTGTCCCCGCTCCCTCCACGGTGCAGCCAGTCTGCACGTTTGCCTACATGTTCCTTGTGGGGTGTGTGTGATTAGAGCCTCACGTGTACCATCACATGTAATCCAGCTCTGCACTGTGCTCCAGTCTGAACACTAGGGGGCGCTCTGCACTCCAGTCTGCCTACCTCTGTCCTACATTGGTGTGACATGCATATCATTTTTTTTCTAAGCAGGAAACTTACAAGCTCCCTCACCGACTTATCGAGAAGAAAAGACGAGACAGGATTAATGAATGTATTTCCCAACTCAAAGACCTTCTGCCGGAGCACCTCAAACTTACGGTAAGGACCGTGGACTGTGGTGTTGATAATAACGCAAGATTTTGCAGAATTAAAATTGTTTTTCTGATGACATCACGTGTATTCATGGCTGGTGCATGTGACGACCATGGGATCTCCATCGCACCCATGTGACCACCACGCTCTGGGCTCCTGCAATTATGAAACTGGAGCCGCCTCGTGACTAGTGGCCGCCTGTTATATAATCATTGCATTATCCTTAGAGCTGACCTCACAGGGACCAGTGCAACTTTATATCCTGGCTCCAAGAGCTTGCATCCTAGATGGAAGAAATCATGTTCCTCTGCAAGGGAAGACATCTTCCCTATCCAGGGGTTGATAGCTGGACACTTAAAAGGTCTTTCAAGACTGAACTAAGAGTCATCAAGTTATAAAATCCTTTTCGGAGACCATTAGGACTTGGTGACAACCAACATGGTTACCATTCCAGATGTTACAGGGGTTGTCAACCAACCTTTCCAAACCCTTGACTGACCAGTTTACTTAAATCTCCCTCATCTAGTCAGATTTTAATTTGAAAGTCCAGGAAAGTTGGATGACCACCTCTGTAGAAGTTATAATGGTGGCCATACTGGAGTCAAAACTTTGTTATGTTTACTAAGGGAGGGGGTCTACTTAGAGAGAAAATAGTCATATCGCTGTCCTATAGTCAGACATGGTCTTATCAGGAGTCTTCCCTATTTTCCCCTTGGATTGAGATGAGTTGCAGTCTGACGTTGTGGCAGGTCTTTTCCTTGGAAGAAGTTGGTTGTTGACCTGATCTCTTCTTTTTACAGACATTGGGACATCTGGAAAAAGCCGTGGTGCTGGAGCTGACCCTGAAACACGTGCAATCCTTATCCAACCTGATCGAGCAACAGCAGCAGCAGATCCTAACACTTCAGAAAGGTCAGTATCTCTTCCCGTCCTATACTACACCACAGTCTGCCCTACCTGGTAACTGGCCCTCATGGCTTTGCCTTGATGTGGCTACCAGCTGTGGGAACCAGACTCTTCAATGGGGCTGAACCTTCAGTCTTTGCAGAAGGGTCACAGTGCCATTTAGGGATCTTATATTTCAGTATTAATATCTGATGTCTCCATTTTCCAGGTGGTTCATCCATGACCAGCAAAACCTCAGGCGAGGAGATGTTTCGCTCCGGCTTCCAGCTTTGTGCAGAAGAAGCTCTGAGATTTTTACAAGGAGGAGAGAAGCGTGAACTTGTCGCTCATCTGCACCGCGTGGCCTCCGATCTCAGCCACAGTCCCTCCAAAGTTTCCAAAGTGGATGAAAAACCCAGTCTCAAGCCTCAGGCCACCAACTGTGTCCCTGTGATTCGACGCGCTGCCCCCATACAATCTGGAGAGCAGAGCGGCACTGACACGGACACTGACAGTGGGTACGGAGGAGAAGTGGATAAAGTAGACTCCAATCAGGAACAAGGGGGTGTCATTAAGGATGACACCTCAGTATCCCCAGTATTAGACAGGATCATCAAGCAGGAACATGAGGAAATTCCAAAAAAGAGGCCAAGGCTAGAGATGGAAGATGATGATCTTAGATACGGCAGCAGTGACCTTCCTCCAGTGGGGTCTTACTCTACTCATCCACCCTTTTGTTTCCCCTTTTATTTAATACCCCCTACACCCTCTGCCTATTTGCCCATGTTGGAAAAATGTTGGTACCCAGGATCTATGCCTATGTTATATCCCAGTTTATCCCAATCTGGACTGCTGAGCCACGATAGTGTCCCACAAGTTCACTCCCCAGTAATGCCATCCATGGACTCCTCTGCCTTATTACAAGCACTTAAACAGGTACCCGCGGTAGGTGCAGACCCCAAAGACTGAGGACGGATGAGAGGAGAAAAAAACTTTGTACTACTATATAGACGCAAACAACCATTCTGGGGAACCCCCAGTATGAGACTCTGCGAAAGAAACTGGGGTCCACCAGTATGAGACTCTGCGAAAGAAACTGGGACCCACTAGTACAAGACTCTGCAAAAGAAACTGGAACTCGACCAGTATGAGGTTCCGCACGGTGGTGACCGACTGTGTGCAGAGGGCCCTTTAGTGACCAGGGTTCGCTAAGGGGTGGCCAACAGGAAAAGAAGACCATCTCTTGACCAACGCTGTGGAATTACAAGACGTGTAGAAAGCGCTTATTGCATCATGAATGGCAGAATGTGGAGACAATGAAAATGCCGGCGCAACATAAGTGAAGGCAGTCCAAGCTTTGTTGACGTTCCTCTCCATTCATGCTCAGACTGGTAATTGAGGTTACCTGGGCTTGGAGTTCTGCAGCAGCTGAGGCACTGAAGATCGATACTTACTCCTCTCCCAGTTTAAGCAAGATCTTGCAAGTTTGGCCCAACCTTACTTGCCGCACTGAACTCGAAGAGACTTTATATAGTGTTTTCAGCCCCAACGACCTGCCAGCCCTCGCTTCCCTCGCCCTACCGGATGGGGTTGGAGGCTCCAGTAACCTGCACTTTATATTAGTATATTAGATCTGTTTCCTCCACTTACGGACTCTTGGAGGAAAATGTCAAGTATAATATTTTTTGGAAAAAATAAAAAATAAAAATAAAAACTTTATTTGTTGAAACGTTGTTGCCTTTAATATTCTAAAATGAACGAGTACAGGGTAATAATGGACCAGGTCCAACATGCCGCCCCCTCCCTTGCTCTCTCGGGGTCAGGGTGACACATACGCAAGGTGTGTGACTCACTAGTCCAGGTGCATATAACAATAGGTCCTTTCTCAGGAACCCAGAAAGGGAGGGGTTAAGTGAAGGAGTGGGGGCTGCCAGCTTTTGGCACTTTGATGTCAGGCAGACAGCTCAGTTCCCCTTCACTTGTTTTGACAGTGTCACCTCCCTGTCACCCTGTGCATGTTGACACAGTCAGGCTTCCGAATGTTGCTTTCATGTGAAGCCTGAGGCTAAATGTATCCCCTGCTTCCTGGAATGAGACGTGCCTGGCAAGCATTCAACAGCAGCTTGCTGACACTGTGCACTCCAATCTGCCCCCCCTCTTTGCACCTTACTCCTTTTACTTCACACTCCCAAGTGCGCACTTTCCCTGGGACCTTCCGCTGTCCTGCAGCCAAGAGAGGAGTCTATAGACATGGACATTGTGCTCTGCAGAAGGGAACTCACTTCATAGAAGGGAGGGGGACAACTAGCCGACACGTGTAAATCCATGTGTAACCGTGCAGGAGATTCTACAGGATATGCAGCCAATCCACAATACATTCAATAGCGGCAGTATTATATTAGTTATATTCTTGTACATAGGGGCAGTATTATATTAGTTATATTCTTGTACATAGGGGCAGTATTATAGTAGTTATATTCTTATACATAGGGGGCAGTATTATGGTAGTTATATTCTTGTATATAGGCCGCGGAAGTATCATAGTAGTTATATTCTTGTACATAGGAGCAGTATTATAGTAGTTATATTCTTGTACATAGGGGGCAGTATTATAGCAGTTATATTCTTGTACATAGGGGGCAGTATTATAGCAGTTATATTCTTGTACATAGGGGGCAGTATTATACTAGTAATATTCTTAGACATAGGGGGCAGTATTATACTAGTTATATTCCATTACATAGGGGCAGTATTATAGTAGTTATATTCTTGTACATAGAAGGCAGTATTATAGTTGTTATATTCTTCTACATGGGGCAATATTATAGTAGTTATATTCTTGTACATAGGGGCAGTATTATAGTAGTTATATTCTTGTACCTAGGAGGCAGTATTATAGTAGTTATATTCTTGTACATAGGGGGAAGTATTATAGTAGTTATATTCTTGTCCATAGAGAGCAGTATTATAGTAGTTATATTCTTGCACATAGGAGCAGTATTATAGTAGTTACATTCATGTACATAGAGGCAGTATTATAGTAGTTATATTCCTTTACATAAGGGCAGTATTATAGTAGTTATATTCTTGTACACAGGGGCAGTATTATAATAGTTATATTCTTGTACATAGGGGGCAGTATTATAGTAGTTATATTCTTGTACATAGGGGCAGTATTATAGTAGTTATATTCTTGTATATAGGAAGCAGTATTATAGTAGTTATATTCTTGTACATAGGAGCAGTATTATAGTAGTTATATTCTTGTACATAAGGGGCAGTAGTATTATAGTAGTTATATTCTTGTATATAGGAGCAGTATTATAGTAGTTATATTCTTGTACACAGGGGCAGTATTATAGTAATTATATTCTTGTACACAGGGGCAGTATTATAATAGTTATATTCTTGTACATAGGGGGCAGTATCATAGTAGTTATATTCTTGTATATAGGAAGCAGTAATATAGTAGTTATATTCTTGTACACAGGGGCAGTATTATAGTAATTATATTCTTGTACACAGGGGCAGTATTATAATAGTTATATTCTTGTACATAGGGGGCAGTATCATAGTAGTTATATTCTTGTATATAGGAAGCAGTAATATAGTAGTTATATTCTTGTGCATAGGAGCAGTATTATAGTAGTTATATTTCTTGTACACAGGGGCAGTATTATAGTAATTATATTCTTGTACATAGGGGGCAGTATTATGGTAGTTATATTCTTATACATAGGAGGCAGCATTATAGTAATTATATCCTTGTATATAGGCGGAAGTATCATAGTAGTTATATTCTTGTACATAGGGGGCAGTATTATAACAGTTATATTCTATAATACTGCTCTTATGTACAAGAATATAACTACCTACTATAATACTGCCCCTATGTACAAGTAGTTATATTCTTGTACATAAGAGCAGTATTATACTAGTTATATTCTAGTATATAGGGAGTTATATTCTAGTATATAGGGGGCAGTATTATAGTAGTTATATTCTTGTACATAGGGGCAGTATTATAGTAGTTATATTCCTGTACATAGGGGACTGTATTATAGTAGTTATATTCTTGCACATAGGGGCAGTATTATAGTAGTTATATTCCTGTACATAGGAGCAGTATTATAGTAGTTATATTCTTGTACATAGAGGGCAGTATTATAGTAGTTATATTCTTGTACATAGGAGGCAGTATTATAGTAGTTATATTCTTGTACATAGGGGCAGTATTATAGTAGTTATATTCCTGTACATAGGGGACTGTATTATAGTAGTTATATTCTTGCACATAGGGGCAGTATTATAGTAGTTATATTCTTGTACATAGGGGACTGTATTATAGTAGTTATATTCTTGTACATAGGGGGGAGTATTATATGAGTTTGAGTTTAATGGATACATTACAGATGGGTGATTACCAGACATGTGACCTCAGCCTAGCGCAGCACATGAAGTTGCGTAAAGGGTTAACCCGGGCGTCTCGGTAAGCGATCGCGTGGGTTTGTGCGTACGTGACTGGTAAACAGAGTGCGCTACCTTGGCTGCCCCTGCATGCCGGTGTCTGTTACATTAGGCAGGCGGCTGTGCCAGGAGCTGAGGCTATGCTGGGCACAGGGCAGGTGTGCGGGTGGCATGTGCCTCCAGTAACAGGCTGTTCCCTGTCTTTAACCTTTCTCTCTCATTCATGAAACGTGAGCATGTGCAGATCCCGGCTGTCTCTCGCCCTGTATGGGCACAGCTCTGGGAGACAGCCTTGGCACTGCGCCCACCAGCAGGGTGATGGGGTTCCCGTGACCTCGCCCCCTCCCCCAGCCCTGGCTGAGACACTTCCTCTGTGTGAGGGGAGTCTGCACAATGATTCAGCAGTGGAGAGGCCTCTGTGTGTGGGAATCCTGTCTCGTCACATAGTCTTCGCCTCGCCCCCTCATATCTGTCTCTCTACACCCAAACACTCCACACAGCACATGCAGCTGATATCTCACACAGCATTCCTCCCAGCACACCACAGCACATGTCTGGAAACGCAGCGCTTAACCCCTTCAGGGCGCCAATCCTCTGTGAGCGCAACCGCCTGCACTGATACATTTATCTGCCCTGATACATTGTAGCAAACTATTAGCAGGGTCAATCCGCAGTCACGGATATAGAGCCTGGACTTCTGGAATGGGGTGTGCCGCCCCCGTGCCAGCAGCAGCCGGCGCTGCTCGGATCCGGACCTGCTGTGTGGCTTGAGGGATCCTCCGTTCCCCGGGGGTCACGCGGACACGCCGAATGAAAAGGGGGACGTAGTTGTACGGCCTCGGCCGTATTCGGTTCGTGACGCCACCCACGGTGTGTGGTGAAGTGTGGCACCACCGCTGCTGTTGTGGGATACCCGGGGAAGATGTAATGGCAGCCGGATGTTAACCCCTCTGTTGGTAGGGATGGTTGCCCCAGGGCCCAGTGTCTCTGTGCAGGGTATGGCGATGGCAGGGACTTGCACACCCGGATGGACCAGGGGATGTTTGGTTACTCACAATTAAATGAATCACACAAGTCTTTTGGTAAACCAAGGTGCTGGTGGCCGGCCGTCGCGGCCGGTTGTACTCTGGTCCCTCACCCGGGCTGGTGGTCACCGTCTTTTCCTCTGCACTAGTTGTGGTTGTGTTTTTAGACTTCCCAGTGTGGAACACGGGAGTTCGCTCCCGGCTTTCTGTGTGCCTGAAGAGCCGTGCCCGCTGACGCTGATCCGTGGGATCTATGGCCCCTGGCGGTTGCCCTATCCCTCTCTGTGGGTAGTTGTCTTCTTTCGGGAGTTTGGTTGGGACAGGACCTATAATCCTGCCCTCAATCGGTTGATTAGCTAGGCTGTTAGTTCCAGTCCTGGCTTCAGGGTCCGAGTACCCCATCTGTGCACGGTTTCCGGTCGGTACTGGCGGGCTCCAACCCTATCCCGGTCCTCCTCGGATCTGCCGAGCCGTCTTCCCGTCTCCTGCGGACGGAGACCACCGTCTGCCACCCAGGCAAGGTACCAGGGCTCTGACCCTGGCACCATTCAACTTTAACGTCTCCTCCGCTGGAGCTACACCTAGCTCCAGCACACACTCCTCTCAACTTGAACTCCAAACTTAATCTGGTTCAGACTGACTGTTTTCCCGCCCCGGGCTGTCTAGACCCCTAGGTGGGCGTTTCCTAACCGCCTGGTCCCGCCCACTGGTGTGCCTATCTTGCCCTGAGGGGGGTGACTAGGGTTTCAGGTCGGCTGTATGTGACCTAGGTGAAGGAAAGTGTTATGTGGCGGGACTATTGTGTGACTACCTGGTTTTGCCAGTGCGTCACAGATACAGTTAGGTCCAGAAATATTTGGACAGTGACACAATTTTCGCGAGTTGGGCTCTGCATGCCACCACATTGGATTTGAAATGAAACCTCTACAACAGAATTCAAGTGCAGATTGTAACGTTTAATTTGAAGGTTTGAACAAAAATATCTGATAGAAATTGTAGGAATTGTACACATTTCTTTACAAACACTCCACATTTTAGGAGGTCAAAAGTAATTGGACAAATAAACCAAACCCAAACAAAATATTTTTATTTTCAATATTTTGTTGCGAATCCTTTGGAGGCAATCACTGCCTTAAGTCTGGAACCCATGGACATCACCAAACGCTGGGTTTCCTCCTTCTTAATGCTTTGCCAGGCCTTTACAGCCGCAGCCTTCAGGTCTTGCTTGTTTGTGGGTCTTTCCGTCTTAAGTCTGGATTTGAGCAAGTGAAATGCATGCTCAATTGGGTTAAGATCTGGTGATTGACTTGGCCAGTGCAGAATGTTCCACTTTTTTGCACTCATGAACTCCTGGGTAGCTTTGGCTGTATGCTTGGGGTCATTGTCCATCCGTATTATGAAGCGCCGTCCGATCAACTTTGTGGCATTTGGCTGAATCTGGGCTGAAAGTATATCCCGGTACACTTCAGAATTCATCCGGCTACTCTTGTCTGCTGTTATGTCATCAATAAACACAAGTGACCCAGTGCCATTGAAAGCCATGCACGCCCATGCCATCACGTTGCCTCCACCATGTTTTACAGAGGATGTGGTGTGCCTTGGATCATGTGCCGTTCCCTTTCTTCTCCAAACTTTTTTCTTCCCATCATTCTGGTACAGGTTGATCTTTGTCTCATCTGTCCATAGAATACTTTTCCAGACCTGAGCTGGCTTCATGAGGTGTTTTTCAGCAAATTTAACTCTGGCCTATTTTTGGAATTGATGAATGGTTTGCATCTAGATGTGAACCCTTTGTATTTACTTTCATGGAGTCTTCTCTTTACTGTTGACTTAGAGACAGATACACCTACTTCACTGAGAGTGTTCTGGACTTCAGTTGATGTTGTGAACGGGTTCTTCTTCACCAAAGAAAGTATGCGGCAATCATCCACCACTGTTGTCATCCGTGGACGCCCAGGCCTTTTTGAGTTCCCAAGCTCACCAGTCAATTCCTTTTTTCTCAGAATGTACCCGACTGTTGATTTTGCTACTCCAAGCATGTCTGCTATCTCTCTGATGGATTTTTTCTTTTTTTTCAGCCTCAGGATGTTCTGCTTCACCTCAATTGAGAGTTCCTTAGACCGTATGTTGTCTGGTCACAGCAACAGCTTCCAAATGCAAAACCACACACCTGTAATCAACCCCAGACCTTTCAACTACTTCATTGATTACAGGTTAACGAGGGAGACGCCTTCAGAGTTAATTGCAGCCCTTAGAGTCCCTTGTCCAATTACTTTTGGTCCCTTGAAAAAGAGGAGGCTATGCATTACAGAGCTATGATTCCTAAACCCTTTCTCCGATTTGGATGTGAAAACTCTCATATTGCAGCTGGGAGTGTGCACTTTCAACCCATATTATATATATAATTGTATTTCTGAACATATTTTTGTAAACAGCTAAAATAACAAAACTTGTGTCACTGTCCAAATATTTCTGGCCCTGACTGTACATTGTAGCAAACTATCCAGGAAGACAAATTCTGTGTGCTCAAAGCCTGAACTGATATATTGTAGCAAACTAGCGGGGTCAATCCTCTGTGAGCTTAAAGGGAACCTGACAGGTCTCCTATGCCCTCCAACCCAGCAGCATTGACCCCTGTCTGCCCAAATTCCCTCCCTAACCAGCCCTGTATAACTCTATTTACAAATATGAGGGTTTAAATGTAACGACTTATAAACATCGCCGTCCCTATGCTAATTAGGGCCTTGACGAGTTGCAAGGGTGTTAGTTTCCCAGACTAGTCGGCCCTCTTTCCATGTTATCCCACCCCTGTGGGCATGATACCATGATTTTCCACGAGCTGGCACCAGCTCTTGGAAATCATGCGCACAGCTTACTGTGGCAGAGTCATTGTGCCTCAGAAGCACGGTGAACACTTCCCGGCTTCATTAGGTGCAATGCGCATGATGGAAGACGGCTAATGTACACGTCTTCCTACCTTCCGGTCATGCGCAGTGTGCATAATAAAGCCGGGAAGCGTCTACCGTGCTTCTGAGGTGCAATGACACTGCCAAAGTAAGCTGTGCGCATGTGCAAGATTTCCAGGAGCTGGTGCCGGCTCTTGGGAATCATGTTATCATGCCCACAGGGGTGTGATAAAATGGAAAGAGGGCCAACTAGTCTGGGGAAACAACGCCGGTGCGACTAGTCAAGGTCCTATATAATAAAGGGAAAGCGAGGGTTATAAGTCATTTTTTAAACATTAATATTAGTGAATAGCATTATACAGGGCTCATTAGGTAGGGACTTTTAGCAGACAGGGATCAATGCTGCTGGGTTGGAGGACATAGGGAACCTGACAGGTTCCCTTTAAATAGGTTGTCCAGGACTTTATCAGTCATGGCCCATTCTTAAAAGACCTGATCAATGTCTGATCATTGAAAGTGATACCCAGCACCCCCATAATCGTCTGTTCGTTTTCTTGACTGGATCTGTTCGGTTATAGAGCTGCACATCTCCATGAACTGTACAGTGGTCGTGGCCACCTACGGCACATCCGCCTCCTATTGATATGAATAAGGGGCGTATGTGCAGTACTCGGCCACAACCACTGTGCATTTCACGGAGCTGTGCTGTGCAGCTCTGCAACCGGGCAGATCTGGCCGTTACCAACACCACAAAGAGCTGATTGGCGGGTATGGCGGGTGATGCACTCCCACCGATCAAACATTGATGGCCTCTTTTAAAAGAACTCTGTCAGCACAGAATGACTGCTCAAACCAAGCATAGTCACTGTTAACATGCAACATACATACGAGGTTAATCTGCAGGTTACTAAAATTTAGAACCTGCACAGTGAACCCCGCTGACGGGAGGAAAAGAAATCCCTCCCCCCCCACTGCTCGAGTTAGTCATGGGGGGCGGCGCAGTTTCAGTCACTACTCTGTGCATGGAGAGCATCAGCTATAACTGCGCCCCCCTGCACTGACTGACAGCTGGTTTTAATGATGTGGCTGTCAGTCAGTATGGGGGCGCGGTTACAGATGCCGCTCTCCATACACAGAGTGGTGACTAAAGCCGAGTCGGCGCCACCCCCGTGACTGAATCTCGAACAGTGCCTGGACTGGTGAAAGTACTGGTGAATTTGTACTGCTTAAAGCGGGCTTTACACGCTACAATTTTGCTACAGCGATCTCGTTGGGGTCACGGATTTTGTGACGCACATCCGGCCGCAGGAGCGATCTTGTAATGTGTGACTCCAAGGAGCGATTTTGGATCGTTGCAAAAACGTCCAAAATCGCTCCTTGTTGACATGGGGGTCCGCTACCAATTATCGCTACTATCGCTTTGCCGTTGTTGTTCCTCGTTCCTGCGGCAGCACACATCACTGTGTGTGACCCCCGTAGGAACGAGGAACATCTCCTTACCTGCCGCCGGCCACAATGCGGAAGGAAGGAGATGGGCGGGATGTTCGTCCCGCTCATTTCCGCCCCTCCGCTTTCACTGGGCGGCCACTTAGTGACGTCGCTGTGACGCTGAACGGACCGCCCCCTTAGAAAGGAGGCGGTACGCCGGTCACAGCGACGTCGCTATGCAGGTAAGTACGTGTGATGCGGGTGCGCGATTTTGTGCGCGACGGGCAGCGATATGTCCGTTTCGCACAAACGATGGGGGCGGGTCGCATGCTAGCGATATCGGTACTGATATCGTAGCATGTAAAGCCACCCTTAGTGTTTTAGATACCAAGTACAAATAGCACATAGCTTTTTAGGGCTGTGCCGGACTGCCAAGAATGAGGAACAGGAGTCAGTGTGACATGAACTAATCTACTATGACTGTACTGATCTCCTAACGGGTGAGATTGTTCCTATTTTTTTCACTTTGTTACATTTTTGTATTGATATTGGTATCGGCATGTAATAGATTGCCAGCTTTAGACATCTTATCCATATGGTGTTTTGTGATACAGACTGTGATGCGGGGTCCGACTGGAGCAACCCTGTCTGCCATGTCCCTAGGTACCGACAGTTTACTGCCGGTCACCCACACAGACAGATGCAGCGGGACCTGACTAGTGTTACTGGGCACAGCACACCAGACATACACACAAGCTAGTCCACCACAGGCACTGTGGACTAACTAACATGTGGCACAATGGCCGCTCACTGCTGAGCATGCTGACTGAGCCTTAGACAGTATAGAAATGACGCTTGCGTACCGATGGGCCTATAGGGTCTTTTATGGCCTAAGCCCGGCCTCAAGCCAAATGCCATGTGGTAATGGCGCCAGTTGCGGCTATACAATGGCCGCCACGTCACCTTTTATGAATGTAGTTTGTGTGTGTGCTGTTTTGGACCTCCCTCTGGTGGCCAGGAATGGTAGTAGAGCTGAATCTGAGCCTGTGATTCAGACAGGTGTCGGTGTTAATTGGGAATTAAGGAAGTCCTATTGCAGACAAGCCTGGTGTATATAGGAGAGCCCTTTTTGCCTTGCTGGTGCCGGTTATAATTGAATTTTCCTCAGTCTCTGAACCCGGCTTGGAGTTCTATTCTTCCCTGTGTCCCTGTGCAAGACTACTGCAGATAAGTTTGCTTGTTTTTTTCCTTGCTTCCTGGTTTACACCTTAGGGTGTTTGTTTTTCTTGGTTTTGTTTTGTATCTGTTTTCTTGCAGGTGAAGTTTGGTTTCTCTTGTGTGGTGAGCATGGGGGTTCCCCCTTTGCTTTCTCATCTGCTTGAAAAGGGAGTTTCTCCCTGTCTAACTTGATTTGCATTTTTGTATTTTTGTGTTCTTTTTGGTATTTTGTTCTCCCGTTATTTACAAGAGTACCTGATATAGTGGGGGTGAGGTTGTTCGACCTCAAGAGCCATTTTTACTATCAGGAGATTGGTATTTTTCTGCAGGGATTTTTGTACTGACCACAAACAGTTTCCTTTCCTTTCCTTTGTATCTAGTTAGTTGGCCTCACCTTTGCTTAATCTAATTTTTTCTGTGTATCTACATCACCATAATCTTTATATGTCGAGGGATGTCTACTCCTTTGGGAACTTCTCTGAGGCAAGGTAGATTTCCTCATTTCTATCTGTGAGGCATAGCTAGTTTCTCAGGCTGTGACGAGGCGTATAGGTGTTTAGGAACGCTCCACGGCCACTTCTAGTGTGGTCTGATAGTTAAGGGATTACGGTCAGTCCAGGTCCAACTACTCTTGTTGTTTTTTCACTAATGGGAGTTTTTTGTAATCTTCCACAGTTACCGGATCATAACAGTCACCGTTGACATCATCAACCGCCGCCACGTGACCACTGACTTCACCGATGGCCAATCATTGGCCGACGCGTCATTGATGACGTCACGTGCATGCGCAGTAACGAGAATCCTGCACTTAGTGCCTGGAGAGGCTGCGGTAACCCACGCATGCGCAGTAGGGCTAACTGGGCACTTAAACTCAGGATGGTGTAGAGGGTGCTTTACATGCTGCGACATCGCTAGCGTGTCGCAGCTGTGATCTGGCGTGTCACATCGCTAACGAGATCGCTAGCGATGTCGCAGCGTGTAAAGCACCCTTAAGACCCTAGATACCTGACGCCTTTCAGCCAAATGCCTAGAGCGATGGACAGGTGACGCTGTGGAGTCAGCTGACCCTAACGTAGGAAACAAAAATGGGACAGGATCGGTTCGAGGCTCAGGGGAACCCCGAATCGTAACACGGACCACCTCTTTCAGAATTGACCACTGTCCGTCAAGGATGCTAATCCACATGTCCTACTACTGTTCTTACCTATAGGTCAAAAAAGTATATATTTATTTCCATTGTCTGTGAAATATATTTATACCTTTGTGATAGGTCATTTTAATGATTTTGAGAATGCGGTTACATACGGTATTATTTTTAATGAACTAATATTAAAGGTTATGTTTTATTAACACACACTCTCATGCTTTAATATATCAGATCCTGCTAAATATGAAAAAGATTGACAGAGATGGATTTCTTACTGCTCCCACAAGCGTTATAGGTTTCTGGGCGCCGCTTAATGACATTGCGGCTGACAGCTAGAGTAGCATGCAAAAGTTTTTGACACCCTTGGAGATTTGTGTGGTCAGATAACTTTGACCAAGGTTTCAGACCATAATTACCCTGTTAGGGTTATGGCTTGTTCACTATCATCGTTAGGAAAGGTCAGGAGATTCAAATTTCACAGCTTTATTGAAACCCAGCCTCCTCTAACCTTGTGCCAAAGAACAGCAGCCATAGGTTCTTCTAAGCAGCTGCCTTGCACTCTGAAAATGGTGGAGGACCACAAAGCAGGAGAAGGCTATAAGAAGATAGCTAAGAGTTTTCAAGTTCCCCTTTCCTTAGTTTGAAATATAATTAAGAAATGGCCATTACCAGGAACAGTAGAGGTCAAGATAAGGTCTGGGAGATCAAGCAAAATTTCTGTGAGAGCTGCTGGTAGGATTGCCAGAGAGGCAAAGCATAACCCCTACATGACTGCAAGAGACCCTCAGGAAGATTTAGAAGACTCTGGAGTTGATTGTTCTACTGTTCAGAGACATCTACACAAATATGGCCTTCATGGAAGAGTCATCAGAAGAAAACCTCTCCTGCATCCGCACCATAACTTTCAGCGTCAGAAGTATGCAAAAGAACATCTAAACAAGCCTGATGCATTTTGGTAACAAGTCCTATGGACTAATTAGGTTAAAATAGAACTCGGGCCACAATGATAAAAGATATGTGTGGAGAAAAAAGGGCACAAAATTTCAGGAAAAGAACATCTCGCCAACTATTCAACATGGGGGTGGATTAATCATGCTTTGGGGTTGTGTGCAGCCAGTGACACAGGGAACATTTCACAGGTAGAGGGAAGAAAAGATTCAATGAAATTTCAACAAATTCTTGATGCAAACATAACACCATCTATAAAAACCCTACAGCTGAAAAGAGGAGTAATGCGGCTGGATTCTAGAAATGGGTAATGATCCTTAACACATGCCAAAATCCACAATAGACGACCTCAAAAGGAGCAAGCTGAAGGTTTACAATGGCCCTCAGTCCCCTGATCTGAACATCACTGAAAATTTGTGGCTGAAGCTCAAAAGAGCAGAGCATGAAAGACGAGCCAGGAATCTCACAGAACTGGAAGACGAGCCAGGAATCTCACAGAAGTGGAAGACGAGCCAGGAATCTCACAGAAGTGGAAGACGAGCCAGGAATCTCACAGAAGTGGAAGACGAGCCAGGAATCTCACAAAAGTGGAAGACGAGCCAGGAATCTCACAGAACTGGAAGACGTCTCCAAGGAAAAAGGGATCAAAATTCCTTAAACAAGAATGAAAAGATTCTTGGCTGCTACAAAAAGTGTTTACAAGCTGTGATACTTGGCCAAAGGGGGAGCTACTAGATACTAACCATATAGGGTGCCCAAACTTTTGCATCAGCTCATTTTCCTTTTTTGTTCATTCTAAAATGTATAAAATTACATTTATTTTTTTTAAATATTTTGTCTAAAATACCAAGGAAATGTGTCATCTTTAACTTTATGCCTTTTAGAGATCATTTAATCTTCAACTTACTTAACTGTTCACTATAGCAGTAAATTTGACCATGGGTGCCCAAACTTTTACATGCCACTGTGTGTAATATCTATCTCTGGGTAATACACTTGGCCTGTCCAGCTTCTTCTCTAGTGCTCCACCAGGTCAGTACAGGCAGTAAAATAACGTAAGGTAAAGTCTCATTGAGAGATTCTTGAAAATTTTCTTTAATGGGTAAAATTGTAAAGTGGTTCTAAAGACAAACAACTTTTTGCTGTTTGTATTTTCTTTTTAATTCTCTCCAGATAATATATATAAAGTGCTGTGGAAATCAATGGCGCTATATAAGCGAGTAAAAGAAAGATTATTGAGAACAGATAATTTTTATATTTACTACTCAGAGCCGAAGTTCCTGGCCAGTCTATCAGCGGCGGCTGTGTCCTAGGAAGGAGTGCAGCACTTGCAAATTCTGTGATATAGAGCTTGCAAGTGCTGCACCTTTCCTGTTATAGGTCAATTAAAATTACAAACATTATTTATATTTGCCAAATGCCAGAATAATGAGAGAGAGAGAATGTTTTAAGTCGTTTTTATTACTTTCTGCAAAGTCAAAAATTTCCATCCATTTCATTAGTATTTGGTGGCATTGCCCTTACACTGTGTGACTTGGGTGAAACGTTTTGGATCCTTCCACAAGCTTCTCACAATAGTTGGTAGCAATTTGGCCCCATTCCTCCTGACAGAACTGGTGTAACTGAGCCATGTTTGTAGGTCGCCGCTCACATCGGCCTTTTCAGCTTTGCCCATAAATTGTCAATAGGATTGAGATCAGGGCTTTGTGATGGCCACTCCAAAACATTGACTTTGTTATCCTTAAGCCACTTTGTAACCAGTTTCGCAGTATGCTTCTGGTCATTGTCCATTTGGAAGACCCATTTCCGCCCAAGCTTTAAGTTCTTCGCTGATGTCTTGAGATGTTGCTTCAGTATTGCAACATAATCTTCTTTCCTCATGATGCCATCTATTTTGTGAAGTGCTTCAGTCCATCCTGCAGCAAAACAACCCCCAACATGATGCTGCCTCCCCCGTGTTTCACAGTTGGGATGGTGTTCTTAGCTTCAAAGCTTCTCCCTTTTTCCTCCAAATGTAATGATGGTCATTTTAGTTCCGTCAGACCACAGGACAAGTCTCCAAAAACTAAGGTCTTCGTTCCTATGTGAATTTGCAAACATTATCTGGCTTTTTATGTTTCTTTTGGAGTAATAGCTTCTTCCTGGCAGAGTGGCCTTTCAGCCCATGTTGATACTGTACTCGTTTCACTGTGGATAATGACCCAATCTTACCAGCTTCCGCCAGCATCTTTACAAGGTCTTTTGCTTTTGTTCTTGGGTTGATATTCACATGTCTGACCACAGCACATTCATATCTGGTACACAGAACCTGTCTCCTCCCTGAGCAGTATGATGGCTGGACATTCCCATCTTGTTTGTACTTGTTTATAATTGTTTGTACAGATGAATGAGGCACCTTCAGGTATCTGAAAAATACACTCAAGGATGAACCAGACTTGGGTAAGTCCTCAATTTTCTTCCTGAGATCTTGGCTACTTACTTTTGACTTTCCCATGATGCTACACAAAGAAGCAGTGTGTTTCAGGTGTGCATTAAAATACATCCACAGGCGTGTCTCTAATTAACTCAGATGTTGCCATTAAACCTATCAGTAGATTCCAAAGACATGACATCATCATATGGGCTGTCCCATATTGTTTAAAGGTATAGTGCTCTTAGTGTATGGAAACTTTGACTTTGCAGAAAGTAATAAAAATGTCTTAAAACATTCTCTTTCATTATTCTGGCATTTGGCAAATGTAAATAATTTTGGTTCCTAATTGACCTAAAACGGGAAAGGTTTATTCTGATTTCATGTCAGAGAGTGAGAAAAACCTGCAGATGTGTCTTTGTAGAGAGCGGAGGGAACAACCTGCAGACGTGTCTTTATAGAGAGCGGAGGGAAAAACCTGCAGATGTGTCTTTATAGAGAGCGGAGGGAAAAACCTGCAGATGTGTCTTTTTAGATAGTGTATGTAAACTTCTGGTTTCAACTGTATATATAATTATATTTAATCATGTAATTACAAAGTTCCTTATTATGCCGAGATGCGGCCGGCGCTCCGGTGCAGGTCTCCAGGTTCCCTATCACCCTGTAGGTACGGGTACGTTCACTGCGTCCTGTACTTTTCGCTGGAAGAGTCTTTTTCTCAGAAACGATTCTCTGGATTTGGACACGTTCAGGAAGACATTCATTCCTGGCAGGAGATGTTGCAGGTAGCCTCCTCCGCGCTGCTGTGGGCAGATCCTGCCTCATCTTGTGCTGCGCTGACGTCTCCTTTTCCTTCCCAAAGGGAAAATAAAAAAAGCGTTCCTGGAACTCAGATCGGAAGTGGAAGGAATTATTTTTACATCTTCACTTATGAGGATTTAATGAGACATTTTTTGCGTTTTCTCATCATCATCTCTATGTAAAACTGTGACTTTGCACTTTACCTCTAATTAACACCCCCCCCCCCCCCTCTCCATTGTCAAAAATGGAGGGATTAATAATTCTATACTGCACACTGCATCGGTTATGGGCCACTGCTGAAGTCTATCAGCGGTGTCTGGCCTCCTAGACAAAGGGCGCAGGGCACACAGTCTGCTCAGTGGTGTAAAGCTCGCGGCCGCAGGAGTCACAACTGCGACCGGACCCAAGGGTGGAGGGGGCCTGCCAACCCCAGTGCCTATATCAGATGGTTGTGCGTCCAAGGACTGCTGTTGCTGCACAGAGACCTGCCACAACTCTGCTAGCAGTAATGTCACGCATCGCCATAGAGGCATGCTGAAGTCAGCTGCTGGCCACTGCGCCAAATATAGAGGAGGATGCCGTGCGACGTGGGTAGGGGAAAGGTGAGAAGAATGTGGGTTATATTTTATGTGTTAGAATGGAGAGTATATATACCAGGAAGGGGATCAGGATGGAGGACATATATACCAGGATGGGGAAAATATACCATGAAGGGGCCCAGGATGGAGGGCATATATCCTAGGATGGGGAAAATATACCATGAAAGGGCCCAGGATGGGGACATATATACCAGGATGGGGAACATATATACCAGGACAGACAGGGCCCAGGATGTGTGACATATATACCAGAAAGGGGCCAAGGATAACGGACATATATACCAGGATGGGAAACATACATACCAGAAAGGGGCCTAGAAAGGAGGAGATATATACTAGGATAGGGAACAAATTTACCAGAAAGGGGCCCAGGAGGGAAGACATATGTCCAGGATGTGGGGATATATTTACCAGGAAGGGGCCCAGAATGGGGGCATAACTACCAGGAAGGGGCCCAGGATGGATGACATATATACCAGGATGGGGGACATATATACCAGAAAGGAGCCTAGGATGGAGAACATATATACCAGGATGGGGGACAAATTTACCAGAAATGGGCCCAGGAGGGAGGAGATATATACCAGGATGGGGGACATAATTACCAGGAATGGGCCCAAGATGGGGGACATATTTATCAAGAAGGAGCCCAGGATGGGGGCATTAGTACAGATGGGAGACATTACTACCTAATGAAGAGGGGGCGGGTTCAACACATGTTCTATATGATTTAGAATGCTACAATGGCCCATACATCTGACCAACATGTGGGGAGAAGGTCCAAATTTTGCACCGGGGCCCATCAGACTCTGATTATGCCATTGAGTCTCCAGCATCATAACAAAGCCGCTGATCCGACCCGAGTAGGCACAATGGATAGGAAGGCCTGCAGGGCTCGTCTGCAGATTCCGGTATCCCTGACAGAGGCTGCTGGACGTTCTATTGGTGTCTATGGGACCCGTGTTGGGATTTATGGCTGCAGATTGAACATACAGGACTGAAATGAGGATTTTAAAGCATTTTTCTTACCCAATACATGAGACATAACAGCAGGAAATAAAAACATAAAATGGGATTTATGCAAATGTGTGGAGCGGCCGGGGGCTGGAATGTAGTCGGCTGATGTGTTATCTGTCACTTTTAAATAGCAGCGCTGCGGGGAGTATCAGGACCAGGCGGCTTCTCCTGACCTCTCAGGGTTACTATATAACACTCGGCCTCTGGACAGTTTGCTGTATCACTTGCACCTCAGTTCTGTGAGCAAGACCGGGTCTGTGCAAAAAGATAAAAAAAAAGGGGGACCTTACATTTCCTGACAGCAAGCAGAGATCTGATGAGGAATGGCACAAAGTTAGGTCATTGCAAAATTTTAAGGTTCCAAATTTCAGGACCATGCAAAATATATTTCAACAGATTGCGGCAACTGACATGGCATTGCTGAATAATAGATATATATAGATAGATAGATAATTAATAATAATAATTGTATTAATTTATATAGCACTGTTAATTCCACAGTGCTTTACATACATTGGTATGATAGATATATATTGGGGACAGTCTAAGTTGAGCCCCCCCATTTATTTGGGCCACCCCCCCCTCACCCCACCCCCACAGCTCCAGGAACTTCCCCACTGAAAATACACCCTTTGATGGCGGTAATTGATTCCTCCTGTTGTAAATCCCTTATCTCCTGAACTTTAATGAACTTGGCCCATGACTAATAACCGCAGCCGACATGTGACGCCATGGCTCCTGCAAAATGGGAGTGATAGCAGTCAGGGCGTCATACTCTGTGCCCTATTGTACTGTGATGGCCAATATGACCGTCATTACAATTTGCCCCCCCCCCCCGCCCCTTAATCAGATTTTTAGGGGTACATTTGCCATTCTGGACTCTGGTAAAAAGCAGGGTAGCCGCCAATGCTTGTGGCCACTGAATGCAGACTGCATTTATTGTTAGGTTACTCATAGTCTAATTCCCTAACGAAGCGGCGCATGCTCAGCCCAGGTTGTGGCGCCCTGGACAAGCCAGGTCGTCACAGGTACTGCAACAACACACCCCACACCCCGGTTAGGAACATCAAAGTCAGACACAAATCCTAGTTGCCTCCCTCCAGGGGCTGATGTCCACACCAGGTGGGGCGGAGCCAGGCGGTTGGCTCCTCCCACCGAGGAGTTCACAGTCCTGGAGGCGGGAAAAGGAAGGCAGTTGAGTGTAGAGCGTGAGTGAGGGAAGTAGTAGTGGAGGAACTAACTAGCCGTGTCCGGGTACGTGGCCCGGGCACAGAAACAGCAAGGTTGGCAGACGGTGGTGACCGTCTGCAGGACAGGCCGATTGACGCACAACCGTAAGGACTGGGGTCGGGCAGTGGCCCGCCGGTACAGGATCGGGGAGCGAAGAGAAGCCAGCACCATCCGGCAGGGCCTACGGACCCCGACCAGGCTAGGAGTCGCCGTTAAACCGGTCAAATCCGTCAGCGACGGGAACCTCCGGGGTTTCCCAGCAATAAAGATAAAGACCCGACTGAAGGCAACCGCTCAACCGTGAAGGGACAGCTACCGCCACAGCTAGAGTTCCCAGGGCCAGCGCCTGCGGGCAAAAGGAGCTCCTCCGGCAAATATACCGCTGGGGAGCGGGTTACCGTTGGGAAGCCATTGGGGCCGAGAACATAACACCGGTGCAGGGAGAGACAGTTACCGCCAACCTACCGGGAGTGACCGTCGCAGCCGTCTGTGGGACTCGTCCATCCAGCCGTTTGTTTTACCAGAGACTCCGTGTGCGTTACTGGCTGAGTAAGTACTACCGTGCCTTCTGGCACTGCGCTGCCCCGCGACCCTGCACCTGGCCAAGCCCCGCAATCCACCAAACAGACAACAACTCCGGGCCCCGGGACTACCAAAATCCCCCTACCCACAGAGGGGAGAGAAACATCCCAGCTGCTCCCCGTCATCGCTCCCGGGATCCCCGTACAGAGCAGCGGAGGTGCCCCAACCTCACCACACACCGTGGGTGGCGTCACAAACCGACATCCCAAACACCAACAAAACACCCCTTTCAATCACGGGCGAGGAGCGCCGCTCGAGTCCCTGGATCCGGCCCACCGCTCGAGCCACCGAGCAGCAGCAGCAGCAGCGCCGGACCCGAGCGTGGTGAGCGCAGCGCCCCGCGGCCCGCGACAAGGTTATAGGAAGCCAATTAATATTTCGATAGGCAACAATTTCTGTGGAGAGTTGCCCCATCCAAGTGACCCATAATAATATATCAGAGAAAAAGAAATGTAATTAGTGAAAAATAAAGAATTGGATGTCTTGGCGGTGCGGTCTCCAGAGTCAGAGACAGTGGAAATGTCCAGGCTTGCACCGCGCAGGTGACGGAGGTCGGTACGCAGCCTGGCTCATAGCCCATATTACTTGGCTGCTCAGGGACACTGGCTGTTTATCCTGGGCAGGGGGGTCAGGAGGCTGCACTGACTCATAATCTGGGGGTGGATAACAAGATACAGGGATCTGCGTCATATACAGAGAAGAGGCGATGGCAGAGACCTGGGATTAGAGCGCCCTCTACTGCTCTGATATAAGAATGACCTGCTGGCGCCCCACATACTAGAAGCTGCACTCATTCTTACCAGTGGACTTCTCTTCCACATATTCCCCATAGCATGAGTAAAGTTCTTGAATAAAACATAATGAACATGGTGCAACGCATGTAAGACAGTTTTATGCTGCATCCTGTATTATACTCCAGAGCTGCGCTCACTATTCTGCTGGTGCAGTCACTATGTACATACATTACATTATTTATCCTGTATTACATTTAGTATTATACTCCAGAGCTGTACTCACTATTCTGCTGGTAGAGTCACTGTGTACATACATTACATTACTTATCCTGTACTGATCCTGAGTTACATTCTGTATTATACCCCAGAGCTGCGCTCACTATACTGCTGGTGCAGTCACTGTGTACATACATTACACTACTTATCCTGTACTGATCCTGAGTTACATCCTGTATTATACTCCAGAGCTGCACTCACTATTCTGCTGGTGCAGTCACTGTGTACATACATTACATTATTTATCCTGTACTGATCCTGAGTTACATCCTGTATTATACTCCAGAGCTGCACTCACTATTCTGCTGGTGCAGTCACTATGTACATACATTACATTACTTATCCTGTATTACATTTAGTATTATACTCCAGAGCTGTACTCACTATTCTGCTTGTAGTGTCACTGTGTACATACATTACATTACTTATCCTGTACTGATCCTGAGTTACATTCTGTATTATACCCCAGAGCTGCGCTCACTATACTGCTGGTGCAGTCACTGTGTACATACATTACATTATTTATCCTGTACTGATCCTGAGTTACCTCCTGTATTATACCCCAGAGCTGTGCTCACTATTCTGCTGGTGCAGTCACTGTGCACATACATTACATTAGTTATCCTGTACTGATCCTGAGTTACATCCTGTATTATACTCCAGAGCTGCACTCACTATTCTGCTGGTGCAGTCACTATGTACATACATTACATTACTTATCCTGTACTGATCCTGAGTTACATCCTGTATTATACCCTAGAGCTGCACTCACTATTCTGCTGCTGCAGTCACTGTGTACATACATTACATTATTTATCCTGTACTGATCCTGAGTTACATACTGTATTATACTCCAGAGCTGCACTCACTATTCTGCTGGTAGAGTCACTATGTACATACATTACATTACTTATCCTGTACTATACTCCAGAGGTGAACTCATTATTCTGCTGTTGCAATCACTGTGTGAAAAAAACAAGATAGCCAGCACTAAATGTGCACTACTGCACTAAAAATTCCAAACTGTACTTATTATTAAAATTTGAAATTTTTGGCAAAGATTTGCAATTTCTGAGCTACCCCGCCACGTCACGGCAAATCTCATTGGGGCAGTCCTACGCTAAAATATTTTTTTATAAAATGTGCCATACGGCCTCACATATGAATAGTAGAACTGCTCTTAGCAGCACTTACTTGGTGCTTTTCAATCCCGTACCCATGACTGAGTCATTGCTGTGGGCGGGACAGGTCCAAGAAAATGCTGCATGAAGTAAATAGCCTGTGGACAAGGCCTGATGACTGAATGTGAACAGCCACCAACAGCCAAAATCTAGACAGGTGGAATCGTCCCAAATTGTCTTTGCAACATGGGAGGGGATCTGAGATGTCATAGGAATATGTGTAGCTTTTATATGGTTCTGCTTATTATAACATTTAGGAGGCCGTGTGGCACAATGGTAAATTATATTATATAGAGTAGGACCCCCCTATTGAGATTTGCCGTGACGTAGCAGGGGTGGTTCAAATTATTGATCAATTGTTTGCTAAAAATCTCATTTTGCATTATAGTACAGTAGGAATGAATGTGTGAATTTTACACTTTTTATTTGTTGCATGCCATTCATAGGCAGTGCTGCTCCCCTATCTATAATGCAATCATTGTGTACATACATTACATTACTTATCCTGAAATACATTTAGTATTATACCCCAGAGCTGTACTCACTGTTCTGCTGGTGCAGTCACTGTGTACATACATTACATTACTTATCCTGTACTGATCCTGAGTTACATCCTGTACTGTACTTCAGAGCTGCACTCACTATTCTGCTGGTGCAATCACTGTGTAGATACATTACATTACTTATCCTGTATTACATTTAGTATTATACTCCAGAGCTGCACTCACTATTCTGCTGGTGCAGTCACTGTGTACATACATTACATTACTTATCCTGTACTGATCCTGAGTTACATCCTGTATTATACTCCAGAGCTGCACTCACTATTCTCCCGGTGCAGTCACTGTGTACATACATTACATTACTTATCCTGTATTACATTTAGTATTATACTCCAGAGCTGCACTCACTATTCTGCTGGTACAGTTACTGTATACACACATTACATTACGGTACTTATCCTGTACTGATCCTGAATTACATCCTGTATTATACTCCAGAGCTGCGCCCACTATTCTGCTGGTGCAGCCGCTGTGTAAATACATTACACTACTTATCCTGTACTGATCCTGAGTTACATCCTGTATTATACCCTAGAGCTGCACTCACTATTCTGCTGGTGCAGTCACGGTGTACATACATTACATTATTTATCCTGTACTGATCCTGAGTTACATACTGTATTATACTCCAGAGCTGCACTCACTATTCTGCTGGTGCAGTCACTGTGCACATACATTACATTACTTATCCTATACTGATCCTGAGCTACATCTTGTATAACAGAGGCATACCAAAGTTTGGGCACCCCTGGTCAACATTACTGCTATTGTGAACAGTTAAGCAAGTTGAAGATGAAATGATCTCTACAAGGCATAAAGTTAAAGATCACACATTTCCTTTGTATTTTAGGCTTTTCATATTTTACATTTTTTAATTAACAACAAAGGAAAGTGTGCCAATGCAAAGGTTTGGGCACCCTGTATGGTTAGGACCTAGTATAATCATCTGTGACAAGTATCACAGCTTGTAAACCCTTTTTGTATCAGTCAAGAAACTTTCAATTCTTGTTTGAGGGATTTTCACCCATTTTTCCTTGGAGAAGTCTTCCAGTTCTGTGAGATTCCTGGCTCGTCTTCCACTTCTGTGAGATTCCTGGCTCGTCTTCCAGTTCTGTGAGATTCCTGGCTCGTCTTCCAGTTCTGTGAGATTCCTGGCTCATCTACCAGTTCTGTGAGATTCCTGGCTCATCTACCAGTTCTGTGAGATTCCTGGCTCATCTACCAGTTCTGTGAGATTCCTGGCTCGTCTTCCAGTTCTGTGAGATTTCTGGCTCTTCTTCCAGTTCTGTGAGATTCCTGGCTCATCTACCAGTTCTGTGAGATTTCTGGCTCGTCTTGCATGCTCTGCTCTTTTGAGGTCTAGCCACAGATTTTCAATGATGTTCAGATCAGGGGACTGTGAGGGCCATTGTAAAACTTTCAGCTTGCCCCTTTTGAGGTAGTCTATTGTGGATTTTGACGTGTGTTTAGGATCATTAGTCATTGTAGAAGCCATCCTGTTTTCTCCTCTTTTCTCTTCTTTTCATCTTCAGCTTTTTTACAGATGGTGTTATGTTTGCATCAAGATTTTGTTGAAATTTACTTGAATCCATTCTTCCCTCTACCCATGAAATGCTCCCTCTGCCAATGGCTGCAACACAACCCCAAAGCATGACTGATCCACCCCCATGCTTAATGGTTGGCGACATGTTCTTTTCCTGAAATTCAGTGCCCTTTTTTTTCTCCACACATACTTTTGATCATTGTGGCCAAAGAGTTCTATTTTAACCTCATTGGTCCACAGGATGAATCAGGCTTGTTTAGATGTTCTTTTGCACACTTCTGATGTTGAATTCTATAATGAGAATACAGGAGAGGTTTATTTCTTAAGACTCTTCCATGAAGGCCATATTTGTGGAGGTGTCTCTGGACAGTAGAACAATGTACCATAACTCCAGAGTCTGCTAAATCTCCCTGAAGGTCTTTTGCAGTCATGCAGGGGGTCTGATCTGCCTCTCTAGCAATCCTACAAGCAGCTCTCACAGAAATCATGCTTTGAAAAAAGCTGAAGTTGAAAAGAGAAGAAAAGAAGATAGCTTCTACAAATGGATAATCATCATAAACACGTCAAAATTCACAATAGATGATCTCAAAAGGTGCAAGCTGAAGGTTTTACAATGGCCCTCACAGTCCCCTGATCTGAACATCATTGAAAATCTGTGGCTAGACCTTAAAAGAGCAGAGCATGCAAGACGACCAGGAATCTCACAGAACTGGAAGACGAACCAGGAATCTCACAGAATTAGAATACATTTCCAAGGTTATTTTTTGAATGGAGCTTAATTTTTAATAGCTGTAAACTACAAAACCATTTATTTACACATTTTCTGCTTAATTAAATGCATATTTTATGATGGGAAAACAGCTTTAACCCCTTCACCACCTTGTTGTTTTAGTTTTTTCCTCCCTTTTTTCCAAGAGTCCTAACTTTTTTATTTTTCCAGTAAATATAACCATATGAGGGCTTGTTTTTTGCGAGACGAGTTGTATTATTGAATGACACCATTCATTCTGGCCCATATTGTACTGGAAAATGGGAAAAAATCCAAATGGGCTGAAATTGCAAAATAAAAGTGCAATTCCATGATTTCTTTTGCTTTTTTTATTTACCATGTTCATTACATGGTAAACTTGACGTGGCATTACGATTCTCCAGGTCAGTACGAGTTCAGAGATACCAAATATGTATAGTTTTACTTTTATTTATGTGATGAAAAAATTTCAGAAATTTGACCCAAAAATTAATTGCGCTTTTTTCGCCATTTTCCTAGACCTGTAATGTTCTCATTTTTCAGGATCTGTCGCTGTGTGATCACTTTGTTTGTGTCTTGAGCTGGTGTTTTAATTATACAATTTTTCGGGCACAGCACAGACTTAAGGGCCTGTCACACACAGAGATAAATCTTTGGCAGATCTGTGGTTGCAGTGAAATCATGAACATATTGTTCCATTTGTACACAGCCACAAACCTGGCACTGATTGTCCACAATTTCACTGCAACCACAGATCTGCCACAGATTTATCTCTGTGTGTAAAGTGGCCTCTAGCATGGCCTGCACGGCTAGTGCAACCCCCATAGCATGGCCTGCACGGGCAGAGCGCCCCTACAGAATGTCCTGCACAGCTAGTGCACCCCCCATAGCATGGCCTGCACAGGCAGAGCGCCCCCACAGCATGGCCTGCAGGGGCAGTCCTCCCATATAGCACGGCCTGTACGGCTAGAACACCCCCATAGCACTGCCTGCACAGGCAGAAAGCCTCCAAAGCACACATGCACATGCAGAGCGCCCCCATAGCACGGCCTGTACGGCTAGAGCGCACCCATAGCATGGCCTGCGCGGCTAGAGCGCACCCATAGCGCGGCTAGAGAGCACCCATAGCACGGCCTGCGCGGCTAGAGCGCACCCATAGCACGACCTGCACGGCTAGAGCGCCCCCATAACACGGCCTGCACGGCTAGAGCGCCCCCATAACACGGCCTGCACGGGCAGAGCGCCCCCATAACACGGCCTGCACGGCTAGAGCGCCCCCATAACACGGCCTGCACGGGCAGAGCAACCCCATAACACGTCCTGCACGGCTAGAGTGCACACATAGCATAACCGGCACGGCTAGAGCGCCCCCATAACACGGCCTGCACGGCTAGAGGCCCCCATAACAGGGCCTGCACGGGCAGAGCGCCCCCATAACAGGGCCTGCACGGGCAGAGTGCCCCCATAACAGGGCCTGCACGGCTAGAGCGCACCCATAACACGGCCTGCACGGGCAGAGTGCCCCCATAACACGGCCTGCACGGGCAGAGTGCCCCCATAACACGGTCTGCACGGCTAGAACGCCCCATAACACGGCCTGCACGGGCAGAGCGCACCCATAACACGGCCTGCACTGGCAGAGCGCCCCCATAACACGGCCTGCACGGGCAGAGCGCAGCCATAACACGGCCTGCACGGGCAGAGCGCCCCCATAACACGGCCTGCACGGGCAGAGCGCCCCCATAACACGGCCTGCAGGGGCAGAGCGCCCCCATAACACGGCCTGCACGGCTAGAGCGCACCCATAACACGGCCTGCATGGGCAGAGCGCCCCCATAACACAGCCTGCACGGGCAGAGCGCAGCCATAACACGGCCTGCACGGGCAGAGCGCAGCCATAACACGGCCTGCACGGGCAGAGCGCAGCCATAACACGGCCTGCACGGCTAGAGCGCCCCCATAACACGGTCTGCACGGGCAGAGTGCCCCCATAACACGGCCTGCACGGGCAGAGCGCCCCCATAACACGGCCTGCACGGGCAGAGCGCAGCCATAACACGGCCTGCACGGGCAGAGCGCAGCCATAACACGGCCTGCACGGGCAGAGCGCCCCCATAACACGGCCTGCACGGGCAGAGCGCCCCCATGACACGGCCTGCACGGGCAGAGCGCCCCCATGACACGGCCTGCACGGGCAGAGCGCAGCCATAACACGGCCTGCACGGCTAGAGCGCCCCCATAACACGGCCTGCATGGGCAGAGCGCCCCCATAACACGGCCTGCACGGGCAGAGCGCAGCCATAACACGGCCTGCACGGCTAGAGCGCCCCCATAACACGGCCTGCACGGGCAGAGCGCAGCCATAACACGGCCTGCACGGCTAGAGCGCCCCCATAACACGGCCTGCACGGGCAGAGCGCAGCCATAGCACGGCCTGCACGGGCAGAGCGCACCCATAACACGGCCTGCACGGGCAGAGCGCCCCCATAACACGGCCTGCACGGGCAGAGCGCAGCCATAACACGGCCTGCACGGCTAGAGGCCCCCATAACACGGCCTGCACGGGCAGAGCGCCCCCATAACACGGCTTGCACGGGCAGAGCGCCCCCATAACACGGCCTGCACGGGTAGAGCGCCCCCATAACATGGCCTGCACGGGCAGAGCGCCCCCATAACACGGCCTGCACGGGTAGAGCGCCCCCATAACACGGCCTGCACGGGCAGAGCGCCCCCATAACACGGCCTACACAAGTAATTTTTGTGTAAAACTAGTAAAAATAAAACAATGCAGTTTTGGTAACTGACCCTCCAGACCCTTCTACTTACTCCTTACAAAGCAAAAATTAACAAAACCTAATGAAGACGATTTAATGACACTGACACAAATAAAAACCGTTGCCAATAGCAACCACCTTTCATTAGAAACTAACCTAAGTAGTTGCCATGGATACCAGTCTCCCAACTTCCCTCATTGTATCCAACCAAAAAGTGAATGTTATCAAAGTTTGAACTCCATTTCCCATAATCCCCGCTTATAGCCGTCAGTGCAGTGGGATCATGGGAGTTGTAGTGAAGTGATCGCTGCGATGGGCTTCGTACCGTCAGTCCCGCGTCTCACCGCTAGAGGGAGTCTGGTTTTGCACACGGGCGGCACTTCCGCTTCCGGTGAGTTGGTTGCTGTTGTGGTCCCGGTGTGTTCTGGCTGCTGTGTCCCCTGGTCCTCTGCAGAGCGCCCCCTGCCGCCGGAGCCGCCATGATGTCCCTGCTGTCTCGGTTACTGGACTGGTTCCGCTCTCTGTTCTGGAAGGAGGAGATGGAGCTGACGCTGGTCGGGCTGCAGCACTCGGGGAAGACCACCTTTGTCAATGTCATAGCGGTGAGAGGGGAGGGCAGCGGTCAATGTCCGGGCCTCAGCGTATGAAGCGGGACCACAAGTCCCAGTGTGGTGTAAACCATAAGTCCCAGCGTGCAAAAGGGGAGCACAGGTCAAAGCATTGTGTGAACTACAAGTCCCAGCTCACTAAAGAGGGGTTATACAAGTCCCAGCGCACTAAAGGGGGGGGCTACAAGTCCCAGCGCACTAAAGGGGGGGGCTACAAGTCCCAGCGCACTAAAGGGGGGGGCACAAGTCCCTGCGCACTAAAGGGGGGGTACAAGTCCCTGCACACTAAAGGGGGGGTACAAGTCCCTGCGCACTAAAGGGGGGGTACAAGTCCCTGCGCACTAAAGGGGGGGGTGGGTACAAGTCCCTGCGCACTAAAGGGGGGGTGGGTACAAGTCCCTGCGCACCGAAGGGGGGGGGTACAAGTCCCTGCACACCGAAGGGGGGGGTACAAGTCCCTGCGCACTGAAGGGGGGGGTACAAGTCCCTGCGCACTAAGGGGGGTACAAATCCCTGCGCACTAAAGGGGGGCTACAAGTCCCTGCGCACTAAAGGGGGGGGTACAAGTCCCTGCGCACTAAAGGGGGGGTACAAGTCCCTGCGCACTAAAGGGGGGGGTACAAGTCCCTGCGCACTAAAGGGGGGGTACAAGTCCCTGCGCACTAAAGGGGGGGGTACAAGTCCCTGCGCACTAAAGGGGGGGGGGTACAAGTCCCTGCGCACTAAAGGGGGGGGGTACAAGTCCCTGCGCACTAAAGGGGGGGGGTACAAGTCCCTGCGCACTAAAGGGGGAGGGTACAAGTCCCTGCGCACTAAAGGGGGGGGGGTACAAGTCCCTGCGCACTAAAGGGGGGGGGGGTACAAGTCCCTGCACACTAAAGGGGGGGGGTACAAGTCCCTGCGCACTAAAGGGGGGGGGTACAAGTCCCTGCGCACTAAAGGGGGGGGGTACAAGTCCCTGCGCACTAAAGGGGGGGGGTACAAGTCCCTGCGCACTAAAGGGGGGGGTACAAGTCCCTGCGCACTAAAGGGGGGGGGTACAAGTCCCTGCGCACTAAAGGGGGGGGGTACAAGTCCCTGCGCACTAAAGGGGGGGGGGTACAAGTCCCTGCGCACTAAAGGGGGGGGGGTACAAGTCCCTGCGCACTAAAGGGGGGGTACAAGTCCCAGCGCACCAGAGGGAGGGGGGCGTACAAGTCCCAGCGCACTAGAGGGGGGGGGTACAAGTCCCAGCGCACTAGAGGGGGGGGTACAAGTCCCAGCGCACTAGAGGGGGGGGATACAAGTCCCAGCGCACTAGAGGGGGGGGATACAAGTCCCAGCGCACTAGAGGGGGGGGGATACAAGTCCCAGCGCACTAGAGGGGGGGGATACAAGTCCCAGCGCACTAGAGGGGGGGGATACAAGTCCCAGCGCACTAGAGGGGGGGGATACAAGTCCCAGCGCACTAGAGGGGGGGGATACAAGTCCCAGCGCACTAGAGGGGGGGGATACAAGTCCCAGCGCACTAGAGGGGGGGGATACAAGTCCCAGCGCACTAGAGGGGGGGGATACAAGTCCCAGCGCACTAGAGGGGGGGGATACAAGTCCCAGCGCACTAGAGGGGGGGGATACAAGTCCCAGCGCACTAGAGGGGGGGGGATACAAGTCCCAGCGCACTAGAGGGGGGGGATACAAGTCCCAGCGCACTAGAGGGGGGGGATACAAGTCCCAGCGCACTAGAGGGGGGGGATACAAGTCCCAGCGCACTAGAGGGGGGGGATACAAGTCCCAGCGCACTAGAGGGGGGGGATACAAGTCCCAGCGCACTAGAGGGGGGGGATACAAGTCCCAGCGCACTAGAGGGGGGGGATACAAGTCCCAGCGCACTAGAGGGGGGGGATACAAGTCCCAGCGCACTAGAGGGGGGGGATACAAGTCCCAGCGCACTAGAGGGGGGGGATACAAGTCCCAGCGCACTAGAGGGGGGGGATACAAGTCCCAGCGCACTAGAGGGGGGGGATACAAGTCCCAGCGCACTAGAGGGGGGGGGATACAAGTCCCAGCGCACTAGAGGGGGGGGATACAAGTCCCAGCGCACTAGAGGGGGGGGATACAAGTCCCAGCGCACTAGAGGGGGGGGATACAAGTCCCAGCGCACTAGAGGGGGGGGATACAAGTCCCAGCGCACTAGAGGGGGGGGATACAAGTCCCAGCGCACTAGAGGGGGGGGATACAAGTCCCAGCGCACTAGAGGGGGGGGATACAAGTCCCAGCGCACTAGAGGGGGGGGATACAAGTCCCAGCGCACTAGAGGGGGGGGATACAAGTCCCAGCGCACTAGAGGGGGGGGATACAAGTCCCAGCGCACTAGAGGGGGGGGATACAAGTCCCAGCGCACTAGAGGGGGGGGATACAAGTCCCAGCGCACTAGAGGGGGGGGATACAAGTCCCAGCGCACTAGAGGGGGGGGATACAAGTCCCAGCGCACTAGAGGGGGGGGATACAAGTCCCAGCGCACTAGAGGGGGGGGATACAAGTCCCAGCGCACTAGAGGGGGGGGATACAAGTCCCAGCGCACTAGAGGGGGGGGATACAAGTCCCAGCGCACTAGAGGGGGGGGATACAAGTCCCAGCGCACTAGAGGGGGGGGATACAAGTCCCAGCGCACTAGAGGGGGGGGATACAAGTCCCAGCGCACTAGAGGGGGGGGATACAAGTCCCAGCGCACTAGAGGGGGGGGGATACAAGTCCCAGCGCACTAGAGGGGGGGGATACAAGTCCCAGCGCACTAGAGGGGGGGGATACAAGTCCCAGCGCACTAGAGGGGGGGGATACAAGTCCCAGCGCACTAGAGGGGGGGGATACAAGTCCCAGCGCACTAGAGGGGGGGGATACAAGTCCCAGCGCACTAGAGGGGGGGGATACAAGTCCCAGCGCACTAGAGGGGGGGGGATACAAGTCCCAGCGCACTAGAGGGGGGGGGATACAAGTCCCAGCGCACTAGAGGGGGGGGGATACAAGTCCCAGCGCACTAGAGGGGGGGGATACAAGTCCCAGCGCACTAGAGGGGGGGGATACAAGTCCCAGCGCACTAGAGGGGGGGGATACAAGTCCCAGCGCACTAGAGGGGGGGGGATACAAGTCCCAGCGCACTAGAGGGGGGGGATACAAGTCCCAGCGCACTAGAGGGGGGGGATACAAGTCCCAGCGCACTAGAGGGGGGGGATACAAGTCCCAGCGCACTAGAGGGGGGGGATACAAGTCCCAGCGCACTAGAGGGGGGGGGATACAAGTCCCAGCGCACTAGAGGGGGGGGGATACAAGTCCCAGCGCACTAGAGGGGGGGGATACAAGTCCCAGCGCACTAGAGGGGGGGGATACAAGTCCCAGCGCACTAGAGGGGGGGGATACAAGTCCCAGCGCACTAAAGGAGGGGGGGCGCTGCAAGTCCCAGCGCACTAAAGGAGGGGGGCGCTGCAAGTCCCAGCGTACTAAAGGGTGGGGGCTACAAATCTCAGCACTTTAAAGGGCTGCTACATTTCCTAGTGCACTTAAGGAGAACTGCAATTCCCAGGACACTAAAGGGGGGGCTACAAATCCCAGCGTGCAACAGAGGAGGGACTCTGCAAGTTGTACCAATGCATACTAGGGGGTCACAGGTCATATATAATGAACCACAAGTCCCATCATGGAGTGATTCGTAAATACAATACACAAACATTCCAGTATATAAGGGACTACAAGTTCCAGCATGTAATGCCCCTCTCCCTGTAGGATGCTGCCTGCGGCTCTGCACGACGCCGGAGTTATATTGATGCTTCTTCTCGTCTCTTCCCGTAGTCAGGTCAGTTCAGCGAGGACATGATACCGACCGTCGGCTTTAACATGAGGAAAGTGACGAAAGGAAACGTTACCATCAAGGTGAGAATCCAGCGAAGAGTTAAAAGGGATTAAAAGGGATCATTTTCTGTTAATAAAGCCAGATAGCTCCTAGATCTCTGCTTGCTGTCAGTGTATGGATACATTGTTCTTTTTGTGTGAAGTGACTTAAAGGGGTTGTCCACTACTTTTACATTGATGGAATATCCTTAGGATATGTCATCAATGTCTGATCAACCGGGGTCCGACACCTGGCACCCCCACCGATCAGCTGTTCTCAGTGCGGGTAGTAGCAGCAGGCGGCTGAAAATGCTCAGTTCTGGAGCTGCTCCATGCTCTGATAGCGGCTGTAGCCGGTTACTGCACATCCACCTCCTATTGATATGAATTAGAGGCGAATGTGAAATACCCGGCTGCTGTCGGAAGACGGAGCAGCTCCGGAACTGAGCATTTCCGGCTGCCGGCAGCGGCACAGAGAATAGCTGATCGGCGTGGTGTCAGACCACAGCCATAAAGATAATCCATCAATGTAAAAGTAGTGGACACCCCCTTTAAGCCTAAGTGCGCAGATTTGGTGCAGAAATTTTCTGCATGAAATCTGCACCTTCTAGCAGAAAAATGCACCCAAAAAAGAATAGTCTTCCCCCCCCCTCCACCACCCCCCGTTGGTCCCCACATAGTTTCTCATAGGACAGATCAGACACCCATACTTTGCACTGACGAGGGGCAAGTACCCCGAAACACCATGTCTGCAAATTGGGAATCTGATCTGGCATAAATCCTAGGTCATATGAAAAGGCTTGTTAAAAGGCCACTTTTGACTTTTAGGATCGCTACATCCAATAGGTGGCGCTAGAGTTTGTCTCCTTTCCTGGAGAGACAATTTGAATATGACCCAAAAAAGCATGCGTTTTTATATGAAGTCAATGGGTGGAAGGGCGACAAAATGCAAGAAAAAATGCACCAACAATTGACATTCTGCAGGTTATTTTCTGCACCAAATATGGAACAAAAATGGCAGCACGGGGTCCGTAAGTAGCACGATGGAACCTTGCAGTCGTTTTGGCATTGGGGCCCAAACAGATGCCTCGGTGGCATTGTGCCACTTACATGCTGCTTTTGTTAAAGGCGGGGTGCCGGCTGTATAACACATCCTACATCTCCGTACATGCACAGCGCCTATCGAAAAGTGATTATAGGTGTTTTCCTATCAGACATTTATGGGACATCCACAGAGGCTTGAGGCCAGGATGAGTGTGCTGCTGCTTGTAAATGGAAACAAGAAATGTCTTAGGTCACTGACAGCAAGCGCTGAATTTGAAAAAAACCATTTTGTTTTGATCACTTTGTGTCTGATTTTTTTTTTTTTTTAATCTTTTCAGATCTGGGACATCGGGGGGCAGCCTCGGTTTCGCAGCATGTGGGAACGGTACTGTCGGGGCGTCAATGCCATAGTGTAAGTTGTGCCATCTGTGTCTCTGGACAAATCAGAACAGTTGGAGATCCCAGGAATCCTGAGGACAGCAGCCGCCCCTTTAATAACATCCTTACTTATCTGTGACCGTTTCCTCCGCAGGTACATGGTGGACGCCGCTGACAACGAGAAGATAGAAGCGTCTCGTAATGAACTGCACAATCTGCTGGATAAGCCACAATTACAGGGTATACCGGTGCGTGTCCGCCCGCCAGCGCCATACCTGACATACTATTTTTCATTGTCAAGATCTCTGTTTGCTGTCAGTGAGTGGTGACACTTGTATATCCATCCATTAGCTCTTCTGCATTTCAACACTGAGGGTTTGTTACAATGTCCTCCAGTCTAAGCCATCCTGTACGTGCCAAATCAATCTTTTCTTAAAGAGAACCCGTCAGGTGCAATATGCACCCAAAACCACGAGCAGTTCTGGGTGCATATTGCTAATCCCTGCCTAACTGTCCCTGTATACACTAGCATAGATAAAGAAATCTCTAGAAAAAGTATTTCTAAAGATCTTTTACCGTATGCTAATGAGCGCGGGGACTAGTCCCCTGGGTGTTAGTCACCCCTGATTAGCATGTTAGTACGCCACTGTGGGTGTGCTAACAGGCTAATGAATACGCAGCATCACAGGATGATCTCACTCACCTCTCCGCCACCCAACGCTGGATTTCGGCTCAGTGCGCATGACCCCGGAGTTCTGGTCATGTGCACTATGAAGCCAGGTGTACGCACCCTGGTTTCAAACTGAAGTAGTGCGCATGACCCAAACTCCGGGGTCATGTGCACGGAGCCGAAATCCAGCGGCATAGAGGTAAGCGAGATCATCCTGTGACACTGCGTATTCATTAGCATGTTAGCACACCCACAGGGGCATACTAACTTGCTAATGAGGGGCGACTAACGCCCAGGGGACTAGTCCCTGCGCTCATTAGCATACAGTAAAAGATATTTAGAAATACCTTTAGGCAGGGATTAGCAATATGCACCCAGAACTGCTCGTGGTTCTGTATATTGCACCTGACAGGTTCCCTTTAACCCTTATACTCAAAAAAAAAATGGTGAAAATCCACAACAGAAATTCCCATGCTGAACTGCAGGGCAGTTTCTACATAAAATTATTTCCCAACGTGTGGGTGAGATTTGTGCAGAGCTCGCTCACCCGACCGCTTCCCTATTTTGCTGTGGATTTTATTAGACCAAACCTATCTTGTGGAAACTTCCCGTCACAAACCCTCTCCGGCGAGAAGTGTTTGGTTTGCAGAGTTTCTGCCTCTGGATTAAAAAAAACATACATATATATCCTTCACTGACAGCAAGCAAAGCCGTGCTGCAGAAAGATGCATCAAACATTATTCATCATTTTTCTGGCATGAAAACTGGGGGAAGGGAGCAAAATAATTGCCAAAAGTTGTGACTTTTTTTGCAACTTTTAAAACTTTTATTTACAGCGAATAAATGGCATAAAACTCTCTCCCCCCCCCCCCCTACCAAAAAAAAGTTAACTAGAAAGTTGCAATTATTCACTGACTAACATAACTACTTTGGGCTTAGAGGATAAGGATATATATTTTATAATTTTATATATTTTTAGCTGTTTTGTTGTATTGTCTGCATTGCATTCACCTGGCTTTCTGTTTGCAGGTTCTAGTTCTTGGAAATAAGCGAGATCTCCCGAGCGCACTGGACGAGCGGCAGCTGATCGAAAAAATGTAAGCAACAAACGTTATAGTTTGCCTTTAACCCCTTCACGACCATGGACAGATATATCCGTCATGGAGCGTGTCCCGTTAAGCCCCGCCCCACGGCGGTCGGCACACATATCAGCTGTTTTCAACAGCTGACGTGTGCCTGCATGTTGCGAGTGGAATCGCTTCCACTCGCAACATTTAACCCCTTAAATCTCGCTGCCAAAGTCTGGCAGCAAGATCTATATGCGCGCAGCCATGTTTTTTACTTACCGCCGCCCCCACCGGAAGTCACGTGCGTGATCACGTGACTTTCGGTGGTTGCCATCGTAGCACAGGGTCATGTGATGAAGTTTCACTTTCGTTTTCCCTCAGCCGCAAGCAGAGAGAAACAGAAAGTGACTGAATCTGTTGTTTACAGCTGTATAGCTGTAATCAGCAGATAGATAAGAGGGATCGGATTGCTGATTGCTATAGCCCTCTAGGGAAACTAGTAAAATTTAAAAAAAAGTTTTAAAAAAAACACCTAAAAGTTCAAATCGCCCCCCTTTCCCCCCATTGAAAATTAAAGGGTTAATAAATAAATAAATATACACATATTTGGTATCGCCGCATTCAGAAATGCCCGATCTATCAAAATATAAAATCAATTTTCCTGATTGGTAAACGGCGTAGTGGCAAAAAAATTCCAAACGGCAAAATTACGTTTTTTGGTCGTTGCAAGTTTTACGCAAAATGCAATAACAGGCGATCAAAACGTAGCATCTGCGCAAAAATGGTACCATTAGAAACGACAGCTCGAGATGCAAAAAATAAGCCGTCACTGAGCCATAGATCCCAAAAAATGAGAACGCTACGTGTTTCGGAAAATGGCGCAAAACGTGCGCCACTTTTATTGGACAAGCTTGTGAAGTGAATTTTTTTTAACCCCTAAGATACAAGTAAACCTATACATGTTTGGTGTCTACAAACTCGCACCGACCTCAGGCATCATACCCACACATCAGTTTTACCATACAGTGAACACTGTGAATAAAACATCCCAAAAACTATTGTGCCATCACACTTTTTTTGCTGTTTTTCCACACTTGGAATTTTTGTTGCTGTTTTCCAGTACACCATATGGTAAAACTTATGGTTTCATTTAAAAGTACAACTTGTCCCGCAAAAAACAAGCCCTTATATGGCAAGATTGACGGAAAAATAAAAACGTGACGGCTCTCGGAAGAAGGGGAGCAAAAAACAAAAACGGAAAGTGCCCCGGGGCTGAAGGGGTTAAAAGGCTCAACACATCCAATCTGTCACCAGGTTTTTGCTTCCCCATCTGAGGGCAGCATATTGTAGAGCTAGACACACTGATTCCAGCGATGTGTCACTTACTGAGCTGTTTGCTGTCATTTTGATAAAATCAATGTTTTCTCTGCTGCAGATCTAGCAGTTATACAGAGCTCATGAATATTCTGGACTACCTCCCAGCACACCAAGTAGTCCTGTAATGATAATCTCCTGCTGATTAATCAGTGATTTTATCAAAACTAGACTAAGCAGCCCAGTAAGTGACACATCGCTGGAATCAGGATCTCTCCCTCAACATTATGCTGCTCTCAGATTAGGTGGTAAAAACCTGGTGACAGATTCCCTTTAAGGGGTTTGTCTAGAATGAGAAAATCATGGCTGATTATCTTTTTTTTCTTCTTTCTTAGAAACAGAGCTGCCCCAGTCTGCAGGGTGTGTGATCTGTATCGATAGAACAATAATAATAAGAATAATAATAATGTGATTTATTATTATTTATTAATAATAATATTTTTTATTATTGTTATAATAATTATTATTATTTTATAATAATATTACTTATTATTATTTTTATTATTTATTTTGGCACTAATCGGACCATACACATGCCGGCTTATCAGACTTTCTCATTCTGCTCTAGCTTTAGTCCAGTATTTCACTTTTCTCCAGATTGTCCCATGACCTCACTGACCATTTCGTTCTCCGCAGGCATCTATCCATGATCCAGGACCGGGAAATCTGCTGCTATTCCATCTCCTGCAAAGAGAAGGACAACATAGGTAAAGTGTGTGAATACTCCGTCTCTGTGCTCGCTGAGTCGGCTCTGTAGACTCACCCGGTGCCCCTTCTCTCCGCAGATATCACCCTACAGTGGCTGATCCAGCACTCCAAGTCACGTCGTAGCTAAGAGTCACAGTAATTTCCGCTCTGCATTATGGAATGTGCCCTTCTTGCCCGGCCCCGAGGACGTGCGCTCTATCTCCCTGCCCTGTGCCTGGGGATATCACACTGATATGAGGAAGAGCGGGGCACGGCGTGGGGCCGATTTGAGGATGTACAGCTGCCTTCCACCCAGGGTCATGCCCTCGACTCCTGCTCTGCCTTGGGATACAACCTTCACTCCTCTGCTTACATTCTGCTTATCCTGATGGAGAAAGCTCACCTCCGGTGCCAGACCCAAATCCTGTGTCCTTCCTACTGTGGAGAGCCCACCTTCTGGTTCCCGATGATCACGATCTCTGTGTTGGCTCCATCCATCTGGTCCATCACCATGAATTGCCTTGCCCTCCACACACAATGTGCCTTCATATCTGCGCTTTGCACCATGCTCTTTCTCGCTGCTTCTCTCCATCTTCACCATCAATCTTGGAGTGTGTGGATACGTCGACTCTTCTCTTTCATCCAAGTACATCTGATATATGAAAATGCCAAAGCAGAATAGGGGTGCAGGGTGAACCCCTGAAGCCGGGAGTCCTGCGTTCTTACAACAATCATGTCGTCCATGATACAAAAGACTGCGGATCGCGAGGATTAATTTGTATGGTTGTAGATCTTCTCCGTGCCAGTGTGAAAAGTCAGTCGTCTGCTCTGTCAGGCCGGCCACTTTGGCCTGCAGAGCATCGCTCACCCCGTAGTCAGCAGAGCACTCAATCCCAGGAGATAGAACTGCGGAAATTTAATTTACATGTCCTAACACTTGGTACTTGAGGGGCTGCGGCTCCAGGGCAGGGGCCTGGATCAGCCCCGTCTTCCATCCCAAATCCCCCCGGTGCGTTTCCCTCCTGTAGATGCTGTTACGATACTCGGAGCCTTCGCTTTAGCTGCTGCTATTCACATCTTTTCTTATTTTATTTATTTTTTTTTGCCTTTTTCTTTGTACCTAAAATCAACCTCCACAGAACCAGGATGATTTAGTGACGCATGGGACAAGGTAAAATAAGGGAAATAGCAGAATCCAGAGCATGGCGGTGCTTAAAGGGAAGTGGGTACTTAAAGGTACAGGACAATTATTAACAGTTTACATGCATGTTTCACTTTGAGCAAATGTGCAAATGTTTTTCTGTACCGATCTAGTGCTTCAGTCACACCGAGAAATCTTCTGGTTTACCTTTCATGCGGTGGCTGTCTCTTTACAGAGAAAGCATGGCGGGGTGTAGTCTGCAGACCAAGCAATGTATAATGGGATGGAGACGAGTGCAAAGCAACGGTATTAGAACAGCTGAATTGTGAATGCAGCTCTGGATGTGATACGAAAAGGAGATTGGTGCAAGAGTAGTACAATATAAAAAGTAAAGTCGTTACACGGCTCGATGATCAAATGCACCGTCCTACAACACATTGCTATGTGTAAAGTGAAAGCGGCAGGAGGGGGACAGTGAGTCGGGGTCTCCATGGAAGGGAACATTCACATTCTCCACTGCTGTCATTATAATAATAATAATTTTATTCATTTATATAGCGCTATTAATTCCACAGCGCTTTACATACATTGGCATCATTGATCTGGTCATTGGTTTGCTGTCCCTAATCTGATTTTGGGTAATTGTTGCCTCTAAGTGACAGCAAGCAGGTCCCTGTGTCTCAGCTTCCTAAATTTAATTAGATGCTATGTGATAGGTCCCCTCCCCCCCGGATGTTTACACAGGGGTATAAAACGCTGGGTGCTACCACTTATAAGTAAGACCTCCTTTCACACACCATTTTTTGCCATCATTCACAATCCGTTAGCTCGACGGATTCATTGCAGATTGTGGAAAAACTGATGCGACGGATCTGTCGAAAAAACGGATCAGTCGCATCATATATACAGTGTTTTTACACCCCATCTGAGCATGCTCAGTTAAAAATCCGTCGCTGGATTCTGTCATTTGACGGATTCTGAGCCCATAGGCTTCCATTCTACCAAACGACGGACGGCGACTGATCCGTCACCATCCGTTTTTCCGACGTAGACAAAGAAGGGAATTTTGTTTACTTACCGTAAATTCCTTTTCTTCTAGCTCCTATTGGGAGACCCAGACAATTGGGTGTATAGCTTCTGCCTCCGGAGGCCACACAAAGTATTACACTTAAAAAAGTGTAACCCCTCCCCTCTGCCTATACACCCCCCCGTGCATCACGGGCTCCTCAGTTTTGGTGCAAAAGCAGGAAGGAGAAAACTTATAAATTGGTCTAGGGTAAATTCAATCCGAAGGATGTTCGGAGAACTGAAAACCATAAACCAAAAGAACAATTCAACATGAACAACATGTGTACACAAAAGAACAACAGCCCGAAGGGAACAGGGGCGGGTGCTGGGTCTCCCAATAGGAGCTAGAAGAAAAGGAATTTACGGTAAGTAAACAAAATTCCCTTCTTCTTTGTCGCTCCATTGGGAGACCCAGACAATTGGGACGTCCAAAAGCAGTCCCTGGGTGGGTAAAAGAATACCTCAATAAAAAGAGCCGCAACGGCCCCCTCTTACAGGTGGGCAACCGCCGCCTGAAGGACTCGCCTACCTAAACTGGCGTCTGCCGAAGCATAGGTATGCACCTGATAGTGTTTTGTGAAGGTGTGCAGACTAGACCACGTAGCTGCCTGACACACCTGCTGAGCCGTAGCCTGGTGCCGCAATGCCCAGGACGCACCTACAGCTCTGGTAGAATGGGCTTTCAGCCCTGAAGGAAGCGGAAGCCCAGAAGAACGGTAGGCTTCGAGAATCAGTTCCTTGATCCACCGAGCCGAGGTTGACTTGGAAGCCTGCGAACCCTTACGCTGGCCAGCGACAAGGACAAAGAGCGCATCTGAACGACGCAGGGGCGCCGTGCGAGACACGTAGAGCCGGAGTGCTCTCACAAGATCCAAAGAGTGCAAATCCTTTTCACACTGGTGAATTGGATTAGGGCAAAATGAAGGCAAGGAGATATCTTGATTGAGATGAAAAGGAGATACCACCTTAGGGAGAAAATCCAGGACCGGACGCAGAACCACCTCATCCTGGTGAAGCACCAGGAAGGGGGCTTTGCATGACAGCGCTGCAAGCTCCGACACTCCTCCTTCCACACAAAGCATAAAACTGAGGAGCCCGTGATGCACGGGAGGGTGTATAGGCAGAGGGGAGGGGTTACACTTTTTTAAGTGTAATACTTTGTGTGGCCTCCGGAGGCAGAAGCTATACACCCAATTGTCTGGGTCTCCCAATGGAGCGACAAAGAAAAAACGTTACTTTGTCCGTTGGACAAATAATTTTCGCCGGATCAGTCGAACAATGGATGAAACGTGAGGCCATCCGTCGCTAATACAAGTCCATGAGAAAAAAAACGGATCCAGCGGCTTCAGTTGCCGGATCCGTTTTTTTTCAAAATTGGACGGATTGTGACTGATGGCAAATAACTGATGTGTGAAAGGGGCCTAAAGGCCCCGTTACACGGTACGATATGTCGTCGGGGTCACGAATTCGGTGACGCACATCCAGCCTCGTTTGACATATCGTAGCGTGTGACAGCTACGAGCGACTGTGAACGAGCAAAAATACTCACCTTATCGTTGCTCGTTGACACGTCGCTCATTTTCAAAATATCGGTCACATTCCTGAATGCAGGTTGTTCGTCGTTCCTGAGGCAGCACACATCGCTCCGTGTGACATCCCGGGAACGATGAACACAGCTTACCTGCGTCCCGCCGGCAATGCGGAAGGAAGGAGGTGGGCGGGATGTTACGTCCCGCTCATCTCCGCCCCTCCGCTTCTATTGGCCGGCTGCTGCGTGACGTCGCTGTGACGCCGAACGTCCCTTCCCCTTCAGGAACAGGACGTTCGCCGCCCACAGCGAGGTCATTCGGGAGGGAAGTACGTGTGACGGGGGTGACCGACTTTGTGCGCCACAGGCGACAAGTTGTCAGTGACGCACATACGATGGGGGCGGGTACGATCGCACGATAAATCGCCGCGTGTAACGGGGCCTTTAGGCTTCCTCCTGCAATGGCAGCCTCTGAATGGAAGCGATCAGCTCTGCTCCTTCTGTGTAACCTCGGAGTCCCCCTTTATATATTAGACTAGCTGTACTACCCGGCTTCGCCCGGGTTAATAACTGTTGTTAACAAAATAGAATGTACTAACAAAAATTTATTCTGCACACAATATCCGCAGCTCGGGATAGTAACTGTCTCTGTTTCTCTCCCATTCTCTGTCTGTCTCCCCCTCTGTATATATCTCTCTCTCTATCTCTTTCCTTGTCTATCTATCTATCTCTGTCTCTTTCCTTCTCTTCCCCTGTGTCTCTCTCTTCCCCTGTGTCTCTCTCTTCCCCTGTGTCTCTCTCTTCCCCTGTGTCTCTCTCTTCCCCTGTGTCTCTCTCTTTCCCTGTGTCTCTCTCTTTCCCTGTGTCTCTCTCTTTCCCTGTGTCTCTCTCTTTCCCTGTGTCTCTCTCTTTCCCTGTGTCTCTCTCTTTCCCTGTGTCTCTCTCTTTCCCTGTGTCTCTCTCTTTCCCTGTGTCTCTCTCTTTCCCTGTGTCTCTCTCTTTCCCTGTGTCTGGCTCTCTGTGCCTGTCTCTCTCTCTTTCCCTGTGTCTGGCTCTCTGTGCCTGTCTCTCTCTCTTTCCCTGTGTCTGGCTCTCTGTGCCTGTCTCTCTCTCTTTCCCTGTGTCTGGCTCTCTGTGCCTGTCTGTGTCTGGCTCTTTGTGTCTGTCTCTTTCCCTGGCTGCATTGTGACACGCCAACATTCCATATAAGGGCGTGGCTGCACATTCTTCTGAAGTTCTGGCTGCACTGTGGCTCCCAGCTCCATTTGCTTTAATGGAGGCAGGTTTTTTGGTGAATAACTGTAAAGCGTGGGGTTAAAATTTCCCCTCAAAACATAGCCTATGACACTTTCGGGGTCCAGACGTGTGAGTGTGCAAAATTTTGTGGCTGTAGCTGCGACGGTGCAGACGCCAATCCCGGACATACACACACATTCAGCTTTATATATTAGATATGTTCAGTCTCGTGCCTTATATTCTGATTTGCCTCCTCTTTCAGCCACTGATTTTTACCATTTGCTTCAATTCCAAATATAAAAGTTGCTATTTCCCAACAGCAAGCGGAGATGATACTAATGGTAGAGTTGGAAGGGCCAACGCGATGATGATAATGGTGATGAATTGGGAACACACAAATCTTTACCCTTAATTTATGTAAAAGTTGGAAACCCTGTAGCAGATTGGGGCGAGTCTGACTCTTAAAAGTGTCATTTACTCATTATTTTCTCCAGAGTCGTAACTAAGCACCAGAAATCCCAGCAAGCCTGAAAGGCTCAATGTTCTTAATGTCCAGCCGTGAGGAGGAAAAAACACAAAATTGCAGAATCCCATCATATATTGCGCATTAATGATGAATTTAACGCAACTTTATAACAGATTTTATATATTTCCTGATGTTGGACAAGAGCCCGGTATTTCCCATTAATCCGGGATTTCGCACAAATTCTGACTTTTAGGCTATGTGTCCACGGTAGAATGTACCTGCGGATTTTTTTGCATGAAAATCCGCGACTTTCGCGGCAAATCCGCACCCGCGGATTTACCGCGGATTTTTTTTTTTTCCCCATTCTATACCCAAAATCCGCACCAAAATCCGCAACAAATAATTGACATGCTACAGATTTTTCCGCATCAAAATCCGCCGCGGAAAAATCCGCAGCATGGACACAACATTTCCAAAATGCCATTGAAATGGCTTGGAAGTGCCGCTGCTGCAGATTTTCGGAAAATCCGCGGCAAAATCCGCGGTAAATCCGCAGCGTGGGCACATAGCCTTAAAGGGTGTGACATTACTATATGTTCCACACCAGGTTTTTTTTTTGTTTTGTACACAGTCATGACCCGTCTAGAAAATGCAACTTTAATGAAAAAAAGGTTGACCGAGCTAGCTGGCACAGAACCTTAACCCCTTCACCACCAAGCGGTTTTACGTTTTTATTTTGTTTTTTCGCTCTCCTTCTTCCGAGAGCTGTAACTTTTTATTTTTCCGTCAATCTTGCCATATGAGGGCTTGTTTTTTGCGGGACGAGTTCTACTTTAAAATGAAACCATATGTTTTATAATATAAAGTACAGTCCAAGTGCAAAAAAAGTGCATGATTGTATTTGGGATAGTTTATTCACAGTGTTCACTATATGATAAAACTGATGAGTGGGTGTAATGCCTCAGGTCGGTGCGAGTTCGTAGATAGCCAACAGTAAACCCATACATGTTTGGTAAGGGGTTAAAAAAAATCTGATGTTTGTCCAAAAAGCGCACTTTTTGCGCCATTTGCCATGATCTGTAGCGCTCTCATTTCTCAGAATCTATGGCTCAGTGACTGCTTTTTTTTTTTTGCGTCTCGAGCTGATGTTTTTAACAGTACCATTCTTGCGCAGATGCTACGTTTTGATCTCCTGTCATCGCATTTTGCGCAAAATTTGCAGCGACCAAAAGACGTAATTTTAGAGTGTGGAATTTTTTTGCCGCTACGCTGGTTACTGATCAGATTGATATTAGATTTTGATCGGGCATTTCTGAACGCAGCAATAGCAAGTGTGTGTGTATACATGTATGTATGTATATAATTATATATATATATATATATATATATATATATATATATATATATATATATATATATATATATATATATATATATATATATATAAATATAAATTTATTTTTTAACCCTTTAATTTTCAATTGACCGAATGGGGGTTGATTTGAACTTTTAGATTTTTTTTAAAACTTTAAACTTTTTTTTTATTTTACTAGTCCCACTAGGGGACTATAACGATCAGCAGTCTGATCGCTCTTCCATTTCTCCAGATCACAGCTGCACAGCTGAAATCTGCAGAAAAGGAGCTCTTCTGTGACAGTCTACCGGGTGTAAGGAAGGGTGTGTTGGTTTCAGACGTCCGTGTTTTAGGTACGTGTGACATCCGTTTTTAACACGGATGTCACACGTACCCATGTTATTATATGATGTGCCTCACACGTCCGTGTTTGCACACGGACCGTGTGACTTTTCATGACCCCCGCACGCGCACACACAGGCATCTCTGGCAGCACGGATGTCACACGGATCGCACACTGATGTGATCTGTGTCACATCAGTGTAAAACATACCGGAGAAAATATGGGTCTTTTTAATAAAAATATTTTCTATATTTACTTCTCTCCAGTGATGCTGCCTCTTGCTCCTTATCGCCGCTCATTATACTCACTGAATATTCAGTGCCCTGAGGAGCTGGAAGCGGGGACAGCGCTGGGTGAATGTACAACTGTGTGTGTGGTGAGAACCTAGAAGCCGGAGCATCGCGGGGACATCATCTGTGACTCATCACAGTTCCCAATGAACTCTGATGAACCCGTGAAGCTGTGTCGTGATTGTCATCAGAGTTCATTGAAAACTCTGATGACCTCCTGGATGTTACTGTGCTTTGTGAATACTCACCTGTCCCCGCAGTGCTGTCTTCGGCGGTGTTATCCCCGCAATGCTCCGGCTTCCTGAGTGCGGTGAATAATCGATGAATATAATGAGCGGCGGTCAGGAGCGGGAGGCAGCAGAGACGGAGAAAGCAGGTAAATATGAAAAATCTTTTTATTTCACAGACCCGTATTTTCTCCGGTACCTGTCACACGTATGCAAACATGTGTGCCACACGTGAGACCACAACCATGCGTGTGACTGGTACCTGATTAAACATGGACGTCTGAAACCAGCCTAAGAGGTAGTGACTCAGCAGGCAGGCATTAACCTGACACGATCCATGACCTACCCAGTACTTCATGTCCCGTGAAGAGGTTAAGTTTTAGCGTTGGTAATAAAAATGGAAAGGCCAAAAACATTGATACATTTGTTGCACAAATTAAAGAACTCTGCTTGCTGACTAAAAATAGGGACATTATTACTTTACCCCCAATCCCGCTCATCAAAGTCTAAAATTCTGTACAATCTTAATGCATCTCACATATGAGGGTTTGTTACAATCGTATCCAGTGTGAACAATTCCCTGACTGATACATTGTAGCAAACAGGACAGAGAAGTACTAGGGGAGGACAGGAAAATTCTCCTTTCACTGACAGCAAGCAGAGATTTTGCAAATTGAGGAATAGGAAACTTTATTAGAAAATTTCAAAATGTTTTCTTGATTTGGGCCTCGCACCCCCGGGGTGCCGTAGCCCTCCTCGGTTCTGTGGACGTTGCCTGCTGCATGTAAATCTTGCATCTTCACTTTGTAAATAGATTGATTTTTAGTGACCGGCCCCCTCCCCTCCCCCCCACAATCACTAACACTTGGGAAGTTTTTGGGTTATTTTATCTGTACAGCACTTTTATTTCTAAATGAGAAAGCTTTATGTGTTATTTATGGCGATGATGATGATGTTACATCCTTGTTTCAGCCGAGAGTCTGCACACTGGTGAGTCGTAGATACAAATAAACTTGCTAGACGACACCCCGCGTGCGCCTCGTTCTTACCGTGAACTGCTCTCTTCACGTGTACCGGTAGACCGATGCTGCCAATTTTTTATTGCCTCAATGCAAACAAAACCCCCATTCATGTCAGGTTAGTGCCTCATAATAGATATGTACCTGAGAATGGGCCCAACGGGCACAGGAAACCCGTTCATGGGCCCAGTGGAGACCAAAAGAATACACAAAACCCTGCCGAATAATAGAAACATCCCACAAGACCCGCCATATACCAGCAACACCATACAAAATCTGCCATATACCAGGAACATCGCAAAAGAGCTGGCGTATAGCGGTAGCACCCTACAAGACCTGCCATGTACCAGGAGCACCCCAAAAGATCAGCCGAACACTAAGAACAACCCATAAGACCTGCCATATATCGAGAACACCCCACAGGACTTGCCGTATACTGGGAGCACCCTACAAAACCTATATACTAGGAACAACCTACAAGGCCTGCCATATACTAGAAACACCTCACAAGGCCTGCCGTATACTGGGAACACCTTTCAAGACCTGCCTTATACCGGCAACACCCTACAAGACCTGCCGTATACCGGGAACATCCCACAAAACCTGCCGTATACTGGGAACACCCTACAAGACCTGCCGTATACCGGGAACATCCCACAAACCCTGCCGTATACTAGGAACACCTCACAAGACCTGCCGTATACTGGGAATACCCTACAAGACCTACTGTATACTGGGAACACCCTACAAGACCTGCTGTATACCGGGAACGCCCTACAAGACCTGCCGTATACCGGGAACGCCCTACAAGACCTGCCGTATACCGGGAACGCCCTACAAGACCTGCCGTATACCGGGAACGCCCTACAAGACCTGCCGTATACCGGGAACGCCCTACAAGACCTGCCGTATACCGGGAACGCCCTACAAGACCTGCCGTATACCGGGAACGCCCTACAAGACCTGCCGTATACCGGGAACGCCCTACAAGACCTACCGTATACCGGGAATGCCCTACAAAACCTGCCGCATACCGGGAACGCCCTACAAGACCTGCTGTATATCTGGAATACCCCACAAGACCTGCCGTATACCGGGAATGCCCTACAAGACCTGCCGTATACCGGGAATGCCCTACAAGACCTGCCGTATACCGGGAACGCCCTACAATACCTGCTGTATACCGGGAATGCCACACAAGACCTGCCATATACCGGGAACACCCTACATACAGAGGTCCCCAACTCCAGTCCTCAAGGCCCACCAACAGTGCAGGTTTTTGGGATTTCCTTAGTATTGCACAAGTGTTAATGTAATTACCTGCCCAGGTGCTGGTTCCAACAGCAGTGCAATGCTAAGGAAATCCTGAAAACATGCACTGTTGGTGGGCCTTGAGGACTGGAGTTGGGGAACCCTGCCCTACAAGACCTGCCGTATACCGGGAACATCCCACAAGACCTGCCGTATACCGGGAACATCCCACAAGACCTGCCGTATACCAGGAGCACCACACAAGCTCTGCACCTATCTCGCTGGGACCCTCACACTGTGGCTCTGCAGTGGCAGGTGCCGGCGGGCTGGGCCGGGTCAGTGTGGCCTCCTGTAGTCTGGGCCAGGATATATACTGTATATTGTCAGGACGCGGTTAACACTATGGGAGAAGTTTGGGGGTCACGTGACTGGGAGCGACTCCTGGGCCAGTCACGTGGGATGTACAGATGTAAACAAGACTTAAGGGCGTGGTTTCCTGCATCCCGGATGCGTCTCTATGGACACGTGATGCCACTGAGTCTAGTCGCCTGACGTGCTGTCTTGTGATTGGCTACTGCCGAACCCTCATGATCAGATTCGGTCAATCAGCTAGTGGTATGGAAATGGGCGTGTCGGGTGCTGGCTTGTGGCCTATCACACAGTGGGGCGGGGCATGTCCCGGAAGTGTGGGACAGTGATGCGCTGGTGGTCGGCCGTGCTGGGGCTGCTCCTGCTACGGCTCGGGCTCCACGCTCTGCGGGGCTACATCTCCCCGGGCACGGTGCGGGCAGTGCGGCCGGTGCAGGCGGCGGTGTGCCGCTCCTCCTACGGGCGCTTCCACCTCGGGGACGAGTATGGGCGCAGGTACAGCTCCTTCCCGGCCGGGCTGCGCCTGCAGATGCGGGAGATGGCGCGGGGCATGTTCTCCTTCGGCTACGACAACTACATGAGATTCGCCTTCCCGGAGGACGAGCTGAACCCCATCCTGTGCCGGGGCCGCGGGCCGGACACCGGGAACCCGTGAGTGACCGCAGGCGCAGTGTGTACTGGTGTGACGTAGGAGGGCGGTATTAACAGGGTGCTGTGTATATGGGTGTGACGTAGGAGGGCGGCGTATACACTGTGCTGTGTATATGGGTGTGATGTAGGAGGGCGGCGTATACACTGTGCTGTGTATATGGATGTGATGTAGGAGGGCGGCGTATACACTGTGCTGTGTATATGGATGTGATGTAGGAGGGCGGCGTATACACTGTGCTGTGTATATGGATGTGATGTAGGAGGGCGGCGTATACACTGTGCTGTGTATATGGATGTGATGTAGGAGGGCGGCGTATACACTGTGCTGTGTATATGGATGTGATGTAGGAGGGCGGCGTATACACTGTGCTGTGTATATGGATGTGATGTAGGAGGGCGGCGTATACACTGTGCTGTGTATATGGGTGTGACGTAGGAGGGCGGCGTATACACTGTGCTGTGTATATGGGTGTGACGTAGGAGGGCGGCGTATACACTGTGCTGTGTATATGGGTGTGATGTAGGAGGGCGGCGTATACACTGTGCTGTGTATATGGATGTGATGTAGGAGGGCGGCGTATACACTGTGCTGTGTATATGGATGTGATGTAGGAGGGCGGCGTATACACTGTGCTGTGTATATGGGTGTGACGTAGGAGGGGGGCGTATACACTGCTGTGTATATGGGAGTGACGTAGGAGGGGGGGCGTATACACTGCTGTGTATATGGGAGTGACGTAGGAGGGGGGGGCGTATACACTGTGCTGTGTATATGGATGTGATGTAGGGGGGGGGGCGTATACACTGTGCTGTGTATATGGATGTGATGTAGGAGGGGGGGCGTATACACTGCTGTGTATATGGGAGTGACGTAGGAGGGGGGGCGTATACACTGCTGTGTATATGGGAGTGACGTAGGAGGGGGGGCGTATACACTGTGCTGTGTATATGGATGTGATGTAGGAGGGCGGCGTATACACTGTGCTGTGTATATGGGTGTGACGTAGGAGGGCGGCGTATACACTGCTGTGTATATGGGTGTGACGTAGGAGGGCGGCGTATACACTGCTGTGTATATGGATGTGACGTAGGAGGGCGGCGTATACACTGCTGTGTATATGGGTGTGACGTAGGAGGGTGGCGTATACACTGCTGTGTATATGGATGTGACGTAGGAGGGCGGCGTATACACTGCTGTGTATATGGATGTGATGTAGGAGGGCGGCGTATTACACGGTGCTGTGTATATGGAGTGATGTAGGAGGGCGGCGTATACACTGTGCTGTGTATATGGATGTGATGTAGGAGGGCGGCGTATACACTGTGCTGTGTATATGGGTGTGATGTAGGAGGGCGGCGTATACACTGTGCTGTGTATATGGATGTGACGTAGGAGGGCGGCGTATACACTGTGCTGTGTATATGGATGTGATGTAGGAGGGCGGCGTATACACTGTGCTGTGTATATGGATGTGACGTAGGAGGGCGGCGTATACACTGTGCTGTGTATATGGGTGTGACGTAGGAGGGCGGCGTATACACTGTGCTGTGTATATGGGTGTGACGTAGGAGGGCGGCGTATACACTGTGCTGTGTATATGGATGTGATGTAGGAGGGCGGCGTATACACTGTGCTGTGTATATGGATGTGATGTAGGAGGGCGGCGTATACACTGTGCTGTGTATATGGGTGTGATGTAGGAGGGCGGCGTATACACTGTGCTGTGTATATGGGTGTGACGTAGGAGGGCGGCGTATACACTGTGCTGTGTATATGGGTGTGATGTAGGAGGGCGGCGTATACACTGTGCTGTGTATATGGATGTGATGTAGGAGGGCGGCGTATACACTGTGCTGTGTATATGGATGTGATGTAGGAGGGCGGCGTATACACTGTGCTGTGTATATGGGTGTGACGTAGGAGGGGGGGCGTATACACTGCTGTGTATATGGGAGTGACGTAGGAGGGGGGGCGTATACACTGCTGTGTATATGGGAGTGACGTAGGAGGGGGGGGCGTATACACTGTGCTGTGTATATGGGTGTGACGTAGGAGGGGGGGGCGTATACACTGCTGTGTATATGGGAGTGACGTAGGAGGGGGGGCGTATACACTGCTGTGTATATGGGAGTGACGTAGGAGGGGGGGGCGTATACACTGTGCTGTGTATATGGGTGTGACGTAGGAGGGGGGGCGTATACACTGCTGTGTATATGGGAGTGACGTAGGAGGGGGGGCGTATACACTGCTGTGTATATGGGAGTGACGTAGGAGGGGGGGGGCGTATACACTGTGCTGTGTATATGGATGTGATGTAGGAGGGGGGGCGTATACACTGCTGTGTATATGGGAGTGACGTAGGAGGGGGGGAGTATACACTGCTGTGTATATGGGAGTGACGTAGGAGGGGGGGCGTATACACTGTGCTGTGTATATGGATGTGATGTAGGAGGGCGGCGTATACACTGTGCTGTGTATATGGGTGTGACGTAGGAGGGCGGCGTATACACTGCTGTGTATATGGGTGTGACGTAGGAGGGCGGCGTATACACTGCTGTGTATATGGATGTGACGTAGGAGGGCGGCGTATACACTGCTGTGCATATGGGTGTGACGTAGGAGGGTGGCGTATACACTGCTGTGTATATGGATGTGACGTAGGAGGGCGGCGTATACACTGCTGTGTATATGGATGTGACGTAGGAGGGCGGCGTATACACTGCTGTGTATATGGATGTGATGTAGGAGGGCGGCGTATTACACGGTGCTGTGTATATGGAGTGATGTAGGAGGGTGGTGTATTTACACGGTGCTGTGTATATGGGTATGAGTAGAATGGAGGCATATCCTCAGTGATGTGTATATGGGTGTGACGTAGGAGGGCGTTGTATACACGGCGCTGTATATGGGTGTGATACGGGGGGCGGTGAATACAGGGGGCTGTGTATTTTGGGGCCTCTGCTGCCAGCACTGTATATGGCTGTCCTCGCCTCCGCCTCTCCGGGCGCAGTTAACCCCTTTTGACTATGTTGTTTCAGTTCAAATCTTAACATCAATGATGTCCTGGGGAACTATTCTCTCACCCTGATTGATGCCCTGGACACCCTGGCGGTGAGTGAGCGACCGACCCATCCTTCTGGTAGTCACAGCTGGAAAGCTGCAGAGACTCTGTGCTCCAGTCACATCCAAATCTGCTGGTAATATGAGCGGAAGTGCCCGGACCAGTACCTGAGTGTTTAATTGTGTAGATCTTCCATATACATGAAAACTCCAAGCAAATGAGCGTACATGTGCTCAGTAGGTAGAGGGGGAGTAAGCTACTGCTGATTCCCTCCAGTATTTTCTGACACCTGCCGTCCCCCTTCAGCCTCCCCTTGCCCCGCTGGTGGCCTGCCGTCCCCCTTCGCCTTCCCGTGCCCCGCTGGTGGCCTGCCGTCTCCCTTCAGCCTCCCCTTGCCCCGCTGGTGGCCTGCCGTCCCTTTTCAGCCTCCCCTTGCCCCGCTGGAGGCCTGACGTAGCACTTTGAGCTCCCACTGCAGGTCTGTCACCCCCTTTCCATCCTGTCCTAGTGACAGCCGCCACCCCCCTTCGTTTCCCATCCACACCAAAAGCTGTCACAGCCCGTCCTCTGGGCACTTTTGGACATTACCCTCTGCTCATGGTGTCTGTACAGTCAGTGACTGCAGCTGTTGCCATCCAGTTAACGGTGAACATGTAGCATATTGAATGCAGCTTTGGATGCAACCGGAGTAGAAGACATAGTGGAGGATTTGCGGAGTTTCTCAGAATGAGGGGCTGCACTGTAGGCCCGGAGCCTGCGGAGGCGCGAGAAACATCACAGGTGCTTATGTGTGGAGCATCTTTTCTCTGCAGGTCATGGGCAACGTCAGCGAGTTTCAGCGAGCCGTGCGCCTGGTGATCGACACCGTGACCTTCGATAAGGATTCCACCGTGCAGGTGTTTGAGGCGAACATAAGGTCAGTCATTATCAGGTCCCGGGTGTTTTCAGTATTGATTCTGAGTTACATCATATCGTCTTCTCAAGTCACTGCCAGAGCTGCACTCAGAATTCTGCTGACTACGTGTGATAAATGCATCTGTTAATAGTTGTAGATTGTAAGCTCTCATGAGCAGGGTTGTCTTTTTTGCTTTAATTATTGTATTTTCTATAACTGTTACTTGTTTGTATATGAATCTCCTGAATTGTAAAGCGCTGCGGAATATGTTGGCGCTATAGAAATAGATTTTATTATTATGGTTTGCTCTGATATCGTATGACCTTGCTGATATCAGTCACATCCAGAGCTGCAGTCACAATTCTGCTGGATTCTTAAATCCATCATTGTGCAAAGAAATAATGAAAATATAATACAACAGCAAATGATTACAGGTAGCAGAAGTGTGAGTGCAGCTCTGGATGTGACTGGAGGATTGGATTATCAATGGGGCACAGTAAAAGATAAGACGAAGGGGATTTTCTGGATTGCTGGAGTTCAGCCATGTCTGTTTTCCTTTTGACACTTTGCTGTCATCTCGCAGGATTTTGGGGAGCCTCCTGTCTGCACACATCATCCTGACTGACACCCGGCAGCCCTTCGGCAACATGACAGTCAGTGGTTATGACGATGAACTTTTGCACATGGCGCATGACCTCGCCGTCCGACTGCTTCCAGCATTTGAAAATACCAGAACCGGGATGCCTTATCCAAGAGTACGAGAGCTGGGCTATAAATGTCTGATTTTGGGTTACTAAAAGGGGAAGTTGTGATGTTAGAATATGGGGGGTTGTGACGGGGTCCTTCTCTGATATCACACAATTACCAGAGCAAGAGATGATGAACAATCCAAAGAACATTTATTCCAAGCAAATCAAACGGTCCATACAATAATCAACTACACAGAGGATAAAAATAGTCCAGAAACACAAATATAGTCCAGAAAGCAATAAATGTCCAGATCTCTGAGAAGCCGCAGCTTCATCCCAGAGGATCAATCTTCTTCCTTCTCAAAGTTCTTAAACAGACTTACCAATATCCAGGTAAAGAGAGTTTAGTTGGATCCCAGGCCCCCTCCCCCAGTTCTAGGGATACAAACCCAACAGGGGGGATTAACCGGCAAACAAGATAATGTACACAGAATGGACAGAGCACCGCGTCTAAAATACGAACCTACACAAAATTATACACAACCCCCCATATTCCACCTTCACAGAGGGGTAGAGTAACTACAGATTGGAATCTCCCCCAGTAGAAATCACAATCTCCCACAATGCACCACAGCATGGCGTGATCTAGCCACAGTCATGGGATGTGATATCCATCAGGGGATTCCAGATAGGGGAAGAACATGCCCTGAAGAAAGTCTAGTCATGCACATCTTAATTATTATATTCCCATCCTCGTCTGGTAACATCAGCACAAACACTGTATCTGCCAGGAGATTCATGGCCGAGCAGCTGCAGCAGCCGTACATCACCCTGCACAATGCCGAGCCGTACATCACCCTGCACAATGCCGAGCCGTACACCACCAAGCACAATGCCTAGCCGTACACCACCAAGCACAATGCCGAGCCGTACACCACCAAGCACAATGCCGAGCCGTACACCACCAAGCACAATGCCGAGCCGTACACCACCAAGCACAATGCCGAGCCGTACACCACCAAGCACAATGCCGAGCCGTACACCACCAAGCACAATGCCGAGCCGTACACCACCAAGCACAATGCCGAGCCGTACACCACCAAGCACAATGCCGAGCCGTACACCACCAAGCACAATGCCGAGCCGTACACCACCAAGCACAATGCCTAGCCGTACACCACCAAGCACAATGCCGAGCCGTACACCACCAAGCACAATGCCGAGCCGTACACCACCAAGCACAATGCCGAGCCGTACACCACCAAGCACAATGCCTAGCCGTACACCACCAAGCACAATGCCGAGCCGTACACCACCAAGCACAATGCCGAGCCGTACACCACCAAGCACAATGCCGAGCCGTACACCACCAAGCACAATGCCGAGCCGTACACCACCAAGCACAATGCCGAGCCGTACACCACCAAGCACAATGCCGAGCCGTACACCACCAAGCACAATGCCGAGCCGTACACCACCAAGCACAATGCCGAGCCGTACACCACCAAGCACAATGCCGAGCCGTACACCACCAAGCACAATGCCGAGCCGTACACCACCAAGCACAATGCCGAGCCGTACACCACCAAGCACAATGCCGAGCCGTACACCACCAAGCACAATGCCGAGCCGTACACCACCAAGCACAATGCCGAGCCGTACACCACCAAGCACAATGCCGAGCCGTACACCACCAAGCACAATGCCGAGCCGTACACCACCAAGCACAATGCCGAGCCGTACACCACCAAGCACAATGCCGAGCCGTACACCACCAAGCACAATGCCGAGCCGTACACCTCCCTGCACAATGCCGAGCCGTACATCTCCCTGCACAATGCCGAGCCGTACACCACCAAGCACAATGCCGAGCCGTACACCACCAAGCACAATGCCGAGCCGTACACCACCAAGCACAATGCCGAGCCGTACACCACCAAGCACAATGCCGAGCCGTACACCACCAAGCACAATGCCGAGCCGTACACCACCAAGCACAATGCCGAGCCGTACACCACCAAGCACAATGCCGAGCCGTACACCACCAAGCACAATGCCGAGCCGTACACCACCAAGCACAATGCCGAGCCGTACACCACCAAGCACAATGCCGAGCCGTACACCACCAAGCACAATGCCGAGCCGTACACCACCAAGCACAATGCCGAGCCGTACACCACCAAGCACAATGCCGAGCCGTACACCACCAAGCACAATGCCGAGCCGTACACCACCAAGCACAATGCCGAGCCGTACACCACCAAGCACAATGCCGAGCCGTACACCACCAAGCACAATGCCGAGCCGTACACCACCAAGCACAATGCCGAGCCGTACACCACCAAGCACAATGCCGAGCCGTACACCACCAAGCACAATGCCGAGCCGTACACCACCAAGCACAATGCCGAGCCGTACACCACCAAGCACAATGCCGAGCCGTACACCACCAAGCACAATGCCGAGCCGTACACCTCCCTGCACAATGCCGAGCCGTACACCTCCCTGCACAATGCCGAGCCGTACACCTCCCTGCACAATGCCGAGCCGTACACCACCAAGCACAATGCCGAGCCGTACACCACCAAGCACAATGCCGAGCCGTACACCACCAAGCACAATGCCGAGCCGTACACCACCAAGCACAATGCCGAGCCGTACACCACCAAGCACAATGCCGAGCCGTACACCACCAAGCACAATGCCGAGCCGTACACCACCAAGCACAATGCCGAGCCGTACACCACCAAGCACAATGCCGAGCCGTACACCACCAAGCACAATGCCGAGCCGTACACCACCAAGCACAATGCCGAGCCGTACACCACCAAGCACAATGCCGAGCCGTACACCACCAAGCACAATGCCGAGCCGTACACCACCAAGCACAATGCCGAGCCGTACACCACCAAGCACAATGCCGAGCCGTACACCACCAAGCACAATGCCGAGCCGTACACCACCAAGCACAATGCCGAGCCGTACACCACCAAGCACAATGCCGAGCCGTACACCACCAAGCACAATGCCGAGCCGTACACCACCAAGCACAATGCCGAGCCGTACACCACCAAGCACAATGCCGAGCCGTACACCACCAAGCACAATGCCGAGCCGTACACCACCAAGCACAATGCCGAGCCGTACACCACCAAGCACAATGCCGAGCCGTACACCACCAAGCACAATGCCGAGCCGTACACCACCAAGCACAATGCCGAGCCGTACACCACCAAGCACAATGCCGAGCCGTACACCACCAAGCACAATGCCGAGCCGTACACCACCAAGCACAATGCCGAGCCGTACACCACCAAGCACAATGCCGAGCCGTACACCTCCCTGCACAATGCCGAGCCGTACACCTCCCTGCACAATGCCGAGCCGTACACCACCAAGCACAATGCCGAGCCGTACACCACCAAGCACAATGCCGAGCCGTACACCACCAAGCACAATGCCGAGCCGTACACCACCAAGCACAATGCCGAGCCGTACACCACCAAGCACAATGCCGAGCCGTACACCACCAAGCACAATGCCGAGCCGTACACCACCAAGCACAATGCCGAGCCGTACACCACCAAGCACAATGCCGAGCCGTACACCACCAAGCACAATGCCGAGCCGTACACCACCAAGCACAATGCCGAGCCGTACACCACCAAGCACAATGCCGAGCCGTACACCACCAAGCACAATGCCGAGCCGTACACCACCAAGCACAATGCCGAGCCGTACACCACCAAGCACAATGCCGAGCCGTACATCTCCCTGCACAATGCCGAGCCGTACATCTCCCTGCACAATGCCGAGCCGTACATCTCCCTGCACAATGCCGAGCCGTACATCTCCCTGCACAATGCCGAGCCGTACATTACCAAGCACAATGCCGAGCCGTACACCACCAAGCACAATGCCGAGCCGTACATCTCCCTGCACAATGCCGAGCCGTACATCTCCCTGCACAATGCCGAGCCGTACATCTCCCTGCACAATGCCGAGCCGTACATCTCCCTGCACAATGCCGAGCCGTACATCTCCCTGCACAATGCCGAGCCGTACACCACCAAGCACAATGGCGAGCCGTACACCACCCAGCACAATGGCGAGCCGTACACCACCCAGCACAATGGCGAGCCGTACACCACCCAGCACAATGGCGAGCCGTACACCACCCAGCACAATGGCGAGCCGTACACCACCCAGCACAATGGCGAGCCGTACACCACCCAGCACAATGGCGAGCCGTACACCACCCAGCACAATGGCGAGCCGTACACCACCCAGCACAATGGCGAGCCGTACATCACCCAGCACAATGGCGAGCCGTACATCACCCAGCACAATGGCGAGCCGTACATCACCCAGCACAATGGCGAGCCGTACATCACCCAGCACAATGCTGAGCCGTACATCACCCAGCACAATGCTGAAGCCGTACATCACCCAGCACAATGGCGAGCCGCACATCACCCAGCACAATGTCTAGCCGTACATCACCCTGCACAATGCCGAGCCGTACATCACCCTGCACAATGCCGAGCCGTACACCACCAAGCACAATGCCGAGCCGTACACCACCCAGCACAATGGCGAGCCGTACACCACCCAGCACAATGGCGAGCCGTACACCACCCAGCACAATGGCGAGCCGTACATCACCCAGCACAATGGCGAGCCGTACATCACCCAGCACAATGGCGAGCCGTACATCACCCAGCACAATGCTGAAGCCGTACATCACCAAGCACAATGGCGAGGCGTACATCACCAAGCACAATGCTGATTGTCGGATGGAGTGGTGTAAAGCCGCCACCACTGGATCCTGGCAGCGATGTGTTCTGTGTAGTGACGGATCACACTGCTCTATCTGCGTCTGATGGAGGAGCCTGGGTTTGGTGAATGGAGAGCGTTACCCTCTGACTGCATTGTGCCCACAGTACAGTTTAGTGGAGGAGGATAATGCTCTGAGCTGTTATCAGGGGTCGGCTGAAGTCCTCTAGTCTCAGCGAAGGCAAATCTTAAAACGTCAGCACAAGATGAAGACAATTGTAGCGTCACCTTTGTGGGAACAGTTTGGGGAAGACCCTTTTCTGTTCCCCGTGACTGTGACCAGTGCACAAGGTCCATACAGACATGGAGAGAAGAGAAAATGACCGCACAGTGCCCGGACCCCAGCACCACAGAGACTGACCCCCGACGTTCCCCCGATATCAGGGTCTGACCTCACAAATGATCTTCTGGATGAAGGGGAAACATTTCCACAGATGACTCCAAAATCTTGTAGAAATCTTTTCCAAAATTTCGGGAGCAGTTCTGGCTGCAGAGGGGACGCTCCATATTTATGTCTGAGTGTAGAATGGAAGATCAGAAAAGCCCCTGGAGGATGTGGAGGGGGCATATACTTATCCATATAGCATGTTAGGGCAGAGGTGCCCAGGTATTGGGTACATATTGTTGGTTGTTCCAGATTCCCCAGTTTCTTTTGCCTCGTCCTCGGTGCTGATCGCTGTTTGTCTTATGTCCAGGTGAATCTGCAGAAGGGGGTCCCTCCCGACAGCCTGAACGAGACCTGTACTGCCGGGGCTGGATCTCTCCTGGTGGAGTTTGGGATCCTCAGTCACCTCCTTGGTGATTCCACCTTTGAGTGGGTGGCCCGCCGCGCTGTACAAGCTTTGTGGGGTCTGCGGAGCAATAACACAGGTCTTCTGGGTGAGTGAAGTTTTTGGGGTGCTCCCCTTTTATTTTGCGCCTCGTCTTCACCTTGTTCTCTCCACTTGCAGGTAATGTGGTGGATATACAGACTGGTCAGTGGGTCGGCCAGCAGAGCGGCCTGGGTGCCGGCCTGGACTCGTTTTTCGAGTATCTGCTGAAGTCGTACATCCTGTTTGGAGAGGAGGAGGACTTGCACATGTTTAATGAGGCTTATAAAAGCATCCAGAACCACCTACGCAGAGGGTAAGTATGGGGCAGTGAGGGGCATCTGGTCAGACCACCATACTGTGCCAGGTGTAACCACATCTCCTGCAAGGTCCTACCTGCCCTATCCACCCAGCAGGGGGCAGCAGAGACCTGTGAGGCTGATGAGACTTTCTGCAGCTCTGGATGTGACTAGAGTATGATTATGATCTGACTGAAGCCATGCTTTCTGTCCCCTCCAGGAGGGTATCGTGTAATGAAGGTGAGGGGGACCCTCCGCTGTACGTCAATGTGAACATGTTTAATGGACAGATCATGAACACGTGGATTGACTCTCTCCAGGCTTTCTTCCCTGGCCTGCAGGTAGCCATACTTCTCATCTAGTGAGTGTCCGCTCCTTCAGAACTGCTCTGCAGATGGATCTGTTTCTTTTCCTGTAGGTGTTGAAGGGGGACATAGAGGACGCCATTTGCCTTCACGCCTTTTACTATGCAATCTGGAAACGCTATGGAGCTCTGCCCGAGAGGTACAACTGGCAGCTGCAGGCGCCTGATGTCTCCTTCTACCCGCTGAGACCAGAACTGGTGGAGTCCACCTACCTTCTGTATCAAGTGAGGCTTCTTTTAAAGTTGTTAACTTTTTTTTTTTAATCCAGAATTGTGATCCTGAGAAAAAAAAAATCAATACATTTACACCACTACGGGGAGCTCACTGCATACAGATTTATACAGCCACCACTAGGGAAAGCTCACTACATACAGATTTATACAGCCACCACTAGGGGGAGCTCACTACATACAGATTTATACAGCCACCACTAGGGGGAGCTCACTGCATACAGATTTATACAGCCTCCACTAGAGGAAGCTCACTGCATACAGATTTACACATCCACCACTAGGGAGAGCTCACTACATACAGATTTATACAGCCACCACTAGGGGGAGCTCACTGCATACAGATTTACACATCCACCACTAGGGGGAGCTCACTGCATACAGATTTACACATCCACCACTAGGGGGAGCTCACTGCATACAGATTTACACATCCACCACTAGGGGAGCTCACTACATACAGATTTATACAGCCACCACTAGAGGGAGCTCACTGCATACAGATTTATACAGCCACCACTAGGGGGAGCTCACTGCATACAGATTTATACAGCCACCACTAGGGAAAGCTCACTACATACAGATTTATACAGCCACCACTAGGGGGAGCTCACTACATACAGATTTATACAGCCACCACTAGGGGGAGCTCACTGCATACAGATTTATACAGCCTCCACTAGAGGAAGCTCTCTACATACAGATTTATACAGCCACCACTAGGGGGAGCTCACTGCATACAGATTTACACATCCACCACTAGGGGGAGCTCACTGCATACAGATTTACACATCCACCACTAGGGGGAGCTCACTGCATACAGATTTACACATCCACCACTAGGGGAAGCTCACTACATACAGATTTATACAGCCACCACTAGAGGGAGCTCACTACATACAGATTTGCACAGTCACCACTAGAGGGAGCTCACTACATACAGACTTATTAATGCATATACATTTATACAGCCACGACTAGAGGGAGTTAACTGAATACAGATGTATACAGCCACCACTAGGGGAGCTTACTTCATGCAGACTTATATAGCCGCTACTAGAAGGGAGCTCACTACATACAGATTTATACAGCCACCACTAGAGGGAGCGCACTACATACACATTTATACAGCCACCATTAGGAGGAGCTCACTGCATGCAGATTTATTCAGCCACCACTAGAGGGAGCTCATTGCATGCAGATTTGTACAGTCACTCCTAGAGAGCTCACTACGTACAGATTTATTCAGCCACCACTAAAGGAAGCTCACTACATACAGATTTATACAGCCACCACTAGGAGGAGCTCACTACATATAGATTTATACAGTCACTCCTAGAAGGAGATCACTACATGCAGACTTATACAGTCACCACTAGAAGGAGCTCACTACATACAGATTTATACAGTCACCTATACGAGGAGCTCAATGCATATACATTTATTCAGCCACCACGAGAGGGAGCTCACTACATACAGATATGAGATGTTGGGGCGACAGTGGCGATATTTGTATTTTCTACCAGAGATTGGTCACTTTCCTCTCACATCCTTCTGCCGTTACCATAGGCCACTAAGAATCCATTTTATTTGCACGTGGGGATGGATATTCTGCTAAGTCTGGAGAAGCATGCAAAAGCTGAGTGAGTGTACGGGGGACCACAGCGGCCTCCTTGTTTTTTTTTTGTTTTGTTCTTTCCCCTCGATCCTCTTTGCTCATGCCTTGTTGGTTCCTTGCAGGTGCGGGTATGCCACGCTGCATCATGTGGAGGACAAGTCTCAGGAGGATCGCATGGAAAGTTTTTTCTTGAGTGAAACATGCAAATATTTATTCTTAGTAAGTGCAGCGCTCGCTCATACAGCTTAACCCTGTGCCTGCCAACCCAGAGTGGAATCAGTTGGAAAGCATCTTCCGAAATCCAGAGCCATATTGAGCCTGTTGTGCGGTAGGACGGTCCCAGTGCCACCAGTTAGGGGTGTAATGTGATCCCGCAGTCCAGGCTCTCCTCTTACATTTCCTCTCTTCACAGCTGTTTGATGAAGAAAATCCAGTGCACACGACGGGCAGCAAATATCTGTTCACCACCGAGGGGCATCTCATCCCCGTGGACCCTCGCTTTAGGAAGAAAGCCTGGAAGGACATCTTCACCCCTGAGAAAAAACCTCAATCTGACACCGACAAACTGTCCCAGACGAAACTGCGAGCGGCCAACTCCAGCACTAACGTAAGTGACGGATCACTGCGTCATATGTCCCCCATATTAGGCACGTGGTAGTAATTTCCTACGTCATCCACACTAGCCAGCATTGAGGTCCTGCGCAGGCGCACTACAATACTTTGATCTGCCCTCAGCAGGGCAGATCAAAGAGCGCCTGCACAGGACCTCAATGCCGGCAAGTGTGGATGACGTAGGACACTTCATGCACCCCAGCTTCAGAAGGAGGAGGACAAAGATGGCCGAAAGAGGAGGTGACTGGTCGGGTGGTCGTCTCTGTTCTCCAGTACAGTCACCTCCTCTTTCGGCCATCTTTGTCCTCCTTCTTCTGAAGCTGGGGTGCATGACGTGTCCTATATCATCCATACTCGCCGACATTGAGGTCCTGCGCAGGCGCACTACAATACTTTGATCTGCCCTCAGCAGGGCAGATCAAAAAGCTCCTGTGCAGGACCTCAATGCCGGCCCAGTGTGGATGACGTAGGACACGTCATGCACCCCAGCTTCAGAAGGAGGACAAAGATGGCCGAAAGAGGAGGTGACTGTACCGGAGAACGGAGACACCCATCCGACCAATCTGCTCTGCACTGCTCTTTAGGTGAGTATTATAAAGTGATTTTTATGTTCTACACAGCGGCCTGGGCTCTTATATACGGCATGTTAGAATGCTGTATAGAAGAGCCCACTGGTGGTGGCCGCAGCTTATAGTCACCAAATCTGGTGACAGGTTCCCTTTAATCCCTATATGTGCTGATTTCCTGCTGAGCTTGTACAGCATGCAATGTGTATGTGCAGAGTTGCAGTGTAAAGTATGGGGGATGGTCGAAATATTGGACTAAGATGTTGATGTCACTCCAGAGCATCCAGCTGAGTTGTTCTTAATGGAGCAGAGCTGCAATATAAAACATGATGAAAGAGACTGCAAAGTCCAAGCCTGTCAGACTAGAAGAATAGAATTTGGACCCCCGTAGACTTCAGTGGGCAGTGCAGCGGAGCTGTACCTGTGATGTCTTACTGTGTGTTTTATTCCCTCGTCTCCAGTGTTACCGAGTTCCCGAGGAGCGGCGATACTCCCTACCCCTGAAGAGCGTCTACATGCGGCAGATCGATCAGATGGTCGGCCTTCTTTAGCGCCCGGTCTGCCTTTTTCCAAGCACCTGATAGACCTGTTACATGAAATGCCCCTGGAGGGGCGAATCCCCGGCAGATACTGATCCGGGACCTTGCCTGTGCCAGCGCTGTGGAGCGCCCGGGACTCCACCAACCTCAGGGACTGTGAGAAGGGAAGATTTTGTCTTCCAAAGCTGCTAAAATATCAGAAATTTCTTCCATGTTATTAACTTGTACTGATGCCGAAGACCAACTCCACCTACATGTCTCCGGTGGGGGCTCTGTGACCCCCGCCCCTCCCCGATTATCAGTGTCGTTCTGCTCCGTCTCTGAACAGAGCCAAATCTGATGGCAGAAGATACATTTTAGGTGCAAACGCCCCTGTAATAGTCTCCAATTCAAATTAAGGGTAACCTGTCCCCAGATTATAAGCTGCGGTCACCACCGGTGAGCTCTTATATACAGCATTCTAGAATACTGTATATGTCTCCCAAGTCGCCTCTGTATAACATAAAAGAAAGTTTATAACACTCACCTGGGGGCGGTTGGGTCCAATGGGTGTCACTGATCTTGATCCAGCGCCTCCTTTCTTTCTCTGTGTGGATGACGCGTCTTACGTCATCAACATACCGTCCTCCATTGTGCTCCTGCGCATGCGCACTTCTCTCTTCCCTGCTGTGGGCAGAGAAAAGAACTGTAATGTGCAGGCGTGAGGAAAGGTAAGAAAAACTCTCTGCGCATGCGCGCTACAATTCTTTGATCTGCCCTCAGCAAGGCAGAGAGAAGTGCGCATGCGCAGGAGCACAATGGAGGACACTGTGTGGATGACATAGGAAGTGTCATCCACCCAAAGCAATGAAGGAGAACAGCGATCGTTAGCAGAGAGGAGGCGCCAGACCGAGACCAGTGACGACCATGGGACCCGACTGCCCCGTGGGTTGGTATAATAAATGCGGATTTTTACGTTCTCCTGGGCTCTTATATACAGCATTCTAGAAAGCAGTATATAAGAGCTCACTGGTGATGGCCGCAGCTTATAGGGGACACATCTGGTGACCGGTTCTCTTTAAAGGGGATCTCCAGCAGCTCTCACTTCTGCATCGGGTACTGTTGTGTGAACAGGTGCCTGCCCAGGACCCATGCAAAAAAATGGCGGCTTTTTGTCCACACCTTCTTCATCTGATGCAGAAGGGAGAGCTTTAGGAGAACCCCGGTAGTCGTCATATTAACTTCTACAATTTTATCTGCTCTTTTAAGCCCTCACCGCTTTCAGGATCTCTGCTTGCTGTTCACAAAAGAGAAGAAGCTTCTCTACAGCCACAAGCAGAAAACCTGCGCTGACCAAACACTTCTCATAGCTGAGGGTTTGTTACCATTGTATCAAGTCTACGCACTCCTTTACAATGTATCAGTCTGGAGTTCAAGGATCCAATCCTTCCATTGTAAGAAGTATTTGTCCAGAAAGTCTGCATTTTCTCAAAATACTTGCTGGTGTGTCTGCTTTCTGACCGCAAGCAGAGATATTGAAAAGGATGAGGGATTGAAACACTGTGTAATAGAAAACTTTTCATCATTAGCAATTCTCCGGTCACTGACATTTCTCTCTTGGTGATTTTATTTTATTTTTTTAATCCATACATAATTTTATTTTAATTTTTTTGCTTAGTTTTTAAGAAAGTTGCCAAAAATGCCGCCTGCGGTCGTTCCTGTGTATTGTGCCGCAGCGGCGTCCTTCCACCATTATGTCTTCCTGCAGAAGACTCCGCCGTTTGTGCCTCTGGTTTTCTGTATTTATTTATGTTAAATTACAAAATGGCACACTTTTTTTTTTTATTTTTTTTTAAATTATTTTGTGAGTGAACGTGACGTCGTCTGCTGGTCGGAGACCCCGGCCTTTTTTTCAGACTTAAGCCATTGTCTTTGAATGCGTGCGGTCACTCCAGTGCCTGAGCAGAGTCCTTATCTGCTGCCAGACCTTAATCATTGATGCCAATGTCCTACTTTTATCACCATGTTGTGATTAATTTCCTAAATTTATAGACCTTTTTTTTCATTTTTTTTTTTTTTTCCTGATCCAAAGCTCCAAACCCCCTGCATAGGCAGTTCTTCTGCTACCTATGATCGTCACTAGGGGGAGCTCTCTGCATGTTGTGTATACATTGAGCTCAATAGTGATACAGTATGCAGGGAGGCTCCCTCTAGTGGTAGCAGAAAGTTTGGAGCTTTTTGTCAGGAAAATAAGACTAGAACTGTGATAAAGATTTCATTTAGAAATCAGAGCAGAATTTTGATGGTGTTAAAGGCCGGACATAAAGAGAAGTATTCAGGGAAAATCCATTCTATTTTTTAAATGTTTGAAATTTTTTATATGTAAAAACAGAGTCTTATATTAAACTATGAGTTTTGATAATGTGCGGTCTGTCTGCTTGTTCTACATTTCGGAGAATGCCGCCTATCCATCACCAGAGATCAGCGGTGACATCACTGAGAATGCCGCCTATCCATCACTAGAGATCAGCGGTGACATTACTGAGAATGCCGCCTATCCATCACCAGAGATCAGCGGTGACATCACTGAGAATGCCGCCTATCCATCACTAGAGATCAGCGGTGACATCACTGAGAATGCCGCATATCCATCACCAGAGATCAGCGGTGACATCACTGAGAATGCCGCCTATCCATCACTAGAGATCAGCGGTGACATCACTGAGAATGCCGCCTATCCATCACTAGAGATCAGCGGTGACATTACTGAGAATGCCGCCTATCCATCACCAGAGATCAGCGGTGACATCACTGAGAATGCCGCCTATCCATCACTAGAGATCAGCGGTGACATCACTGAGAATGCCGCCTATCCATCACTAGAGATCAGCGGTGACATCACTGAGAATGCCGCCTATCCATCACCAGAGATCAGCGGTGACATCACTGAGAATGCCGCCTATCCATCACTAGAGATCAGCGGTGACATCACTGAGAATGCCGCCTATCCATCACTAGAGATCAGCGGTGACATCACTGAGAATGCCGCCTATCCATCACCAGAGATCAGCGGTGACATCACTGAGAATGCCGCCTATCCATCACTAGAGATCAGCGGTGACATCACTGAGAATGCCGCCTATGCATCACCAGAGATCAGCGGTGACATCACTGAGAATGTCGTCTATGCATCACCAGAGATCAGCGGTGACATCACTGAGAATAGAGATCAGCGGTGTCATCACTGAGAATGTCGCCTATCCATCACTAGATAGCGGTGACATCACTGAGAATGCCGCCTATCCATCACTAGAGATCAGCGGTGACATCACTGAGAATGCCGCCTATCCATCACCAGAGATCAGCGGTGACATCACTGAGAATGCCGCCTATCCATCACTAGAGATCAGCGGTGACATCACTGAGAATGCCGCCTATCCATCACTAGAGATCAGCAGTGACACCACTGAGAATGCCGCCTATCCATCACCAGAGATCAGCGGTGACATCACTGAGAATGCCGCCTATCCATCACTAGAGATCAGGGGTGACATCACTGAGAATGCCACCTATCCATCACTAGAGATCAGCGGTGACATCACTGAGAATGCCGCTTATCCATCACTAGAGATCAGGGGTGACATCACTGAGAATGCCGCCTATCCATCACTAGAGATCAGGGGTGACATCACTGAGAATGCCGCCTATCCATCACTAGAGATCAGGGGTGACATCACTAAGAATGCCGCCTATCCATCACTAGAGATCAGCGGTGACATCACTGAGAATGCCGCTTATCCATCACTAGAGATCAGGGGTGACATCACTGAGAATGCCGCCTATCCATCACTAGAGATCAGCGGTGACATCACTGAGAATGTCGCCTATCCATCACTAGAGATCAGGGGTGACATCACTGAGAATGCCGCCTATCCATCACTAGAGATCAGGGGTGACATCACTGAGAATGCCGCCTATCCATCACTAGAGATCAGGGGTGACTCTGGGGTAACATTTTGGGGTGTCATATTCCCACTATATAAAGTGCACATTATGGCAGTAAGCTGCAGTGATCTCTTCCTGCCACTAGATGGTGCTGCGTCTCCTGTAGAAGGTCCATTAGTTTGAGTCCATTGACGCCAGCACCAATGTATAATCGATAGTCATTGTATTACCTTCCTCTGAAACAAAGTAGGTGCCAGTAGCCGGGGCATTACACCTGCCAATACCCGCTATTGTGTGCTGCTAATTGCATTTATCGCTAGGTGTATTGATCCGGCCCAGAATGCAGCGCTCACTTCTCCATTGTGAATGCTTTACGTTATCACTAATAAACTAAAGAGAATATTCCAAATAGAAAGAAAACACAAAGGAAATATGGGGCAATCTATACCACTTCTTAAAGATGGAGGGCCCCGCATGCCAAGGCTTGGTCTACGTGGGTCACTCAGAGGGCATCCCAGGACATACCCAGTCACAGCGCCCCCTGCAGGTCACCAATATGACATCTGTGCTCTATCTGCTGGAATCCATGATTCTGCCGTTCCCGTTTCGGTCGTATTTCACGCTTCTTAATGAAGCTCTAAATATCCATTACTCAGCATAAGGAGGGAGAATGAATCCCATAAATGATCCGGGGGTGAAAAGTGATGAGCCCATGTCCAGTCATGTCTCCAGCGCCCTGAAAAAAATCATCTGTGCAGTTTAACTCAAATTATTTCCCTGAGCAGAGTCCATGCTGGGTGTTGTAGTTCCACAACAGCTGGAGACTCACAAGCTGCAATCCACCTGTATATACTGTCCCGTATACATCATATACAGTGTGTCCACCCATATCCTGTTCATCGCCATTAACTTGAGAACGGCGGCAGCTATAGGCATAGAAGTGGTGTCTAGGTATAGTAAAGTAGCCATGTGTTATGCAATGTAACCACCTATAGCGCCACCTGGTAGAAAACAACGGAGTTAGCATTTTTATTTAGAAAACGGAACGAGATAGAGGAAAAAAAGTGAATTACAAAGTTGTAGGGCATCATCAATTCAATACGAATTGACACCTTGCATACAGAAATGCTATGATATGAAACCCATGACCCCCCAATACATTGAATGCTGGTCACGCATATGGCGCTCATTTAACTTTGATGCTCTTGGTGGCCCCCGTCAGCTGCAATGCACATCTGGACTCTGCACAGCATACTGTATCTTGCTGCACGTTGTGCAATATGGTAGGTGACACGTTTGCACAAGCATCTCTGATACGTCGTCGTAGGTCCTGCAATGTTGGTGGAGGGGTCGCATACACCTGCTGTTTGATGTGACCTCACAGAAAGAAGTCCAATGGAGTCAGGTCAGGTGAGCGTGGAGGCCACTCCACACAGTCACCATACCCAATGACTTGTAGGAAGGTCTCCATGAGGTATCGCTTCACATCCGCAGCCTTGTGAGCTTTACACATTCTAATCATAGCATTTCTGTATGCAAGGTGTCGATTCGTATTGAATTGATGATGCCCTATAACTTTGTAATTCACTTTTTTTCTCTATCTCGTTCCGTTTCGAGATAAAAATGCTAACTCCGTTGTTTTCCACCAGGTGGCGCTATAGGTGGTGTCATTGCGTAACGCATGGCTACTTTACTATACCTAGACACCACTTGTATGCCTATAGCTGCCGCCGTTCTCAAGTTAATGGCGGTGGACAGGATGTGGGTGGACACACTGTATGTGTGGTATATACCGTCCTATTATTGTATTGCATCACTAGCGAGGGAAGGAAGCGCTTTCCTGATCTTCTCCCTTCTATTACTTCTTTTCCAAAAGCTCCGGATAAATCTTCGCAGCGCTGAAGAAATCTAGGAAAATCCATTATTTATTAGGTGAGCTTGTTGGAGGGGTGTGAATAATTTAGCAATGCACTTTTGGAGAGGTTATTAAATTCCCGGAAGCTAGCTGTAAATGAACTGGGGGTCGTTCGGGTGCATCAATGGAATAAAAGGGAATCTTTATATTATCTATTTTCTGGGAAAGCTGAAAGAATTGTTACCCAGCTTTCCCATGTTCCTGAAAAGCAAATCTGACATCCAGTTATACATTGATGCATCCACTGATGAGTGCGGGAAAGCTGGGTTACACGCCTTTTAGAGCATTATTTCCCAGCTTTCCTCTTTTTAAGGTTATGTATTTTATAAAGTCACCACTAGAGGGCGATAGAGTACTGCATGTGAAAGCTCCATTGCAATGCAGTGCTGTGAAGACAGGATCAGGGGGTGTACATATTTATCCATGGTAACTCCAGGAATCTGCACATACTGCCATCACAGCCCTGAAAAAAAATAAACCTGCCATCTGCTTTAAATGTGCACATCTGTATATGATCAGCGGCTTCTCTGGATTGGTGGATGGACAAGTTTGTATCACTTGCAGAAAATTAATAGTGAATTGCAGTGTTAGGGGCACCAGGGGCAAACAGGCCAGTGCTATCATAAATATATACAGGCAGCTGTGCAAAAGTTTTCAGCCCCTTCTGATGTCCGCCACCTCCAGCATATTTCCCCATCTTTGCTTTTTCGTGCATCTATGTTAAAAATGATGTTCATCATCCTTCATATCACTGAACGGCACAAGATAAGTGATGTATTCAGCTCTATGAACCTGCAGACATCTGTCCTCAGTGTGCTCCCCCTAGTGGTTATATTGTGTTTTAAAGCTGAATGTACAATTGAAACTGTTTCCCTCCACTCTCTTAAAGACACATCTGCAGGTTTTTCCATCCGCTCTATAAAGACACATCGGCAGGTTTTTCCCTCCGCTCTCTATAAAGACACATCTGCAGGTTTTTCCCTCTGCTCTCTATAAAGACACATCTGCAGGTTTTTCCCTCTGCTCTCTATAAAGACACATCTGCAGGTTTTTCCCTCTGCTCTCTATAAAGACACATCTGCAGGTTTTTCCCTCCGCTCTCTATAAAGACACAACTGCAGGTTTTTCCCTCTGCTCTCTATAAAGATACATCTGCAGGTTTTTCCCTCCGCTCTCTATAAAGACACTTCTGCAGGTTTTTCCCTCCGCTCTCTATAAAGACACATCTGCAGGTTTTTCCCTCCGCTCTCTATAAAGACACATCTGAAGGTTGTTTCCCCTATGCTCGCTATAAAGACCCATCTACAGGTTTTCCCCCTCCACTTTCTATAAAGACACATCTGCACGTTTTTCCCTCCGCTCTCTATAAAGACACATCTGCAGGGTTTTTCCCTCCACTCTCTTTAAAGACACATCTGCATGTTTTTCCCTCCGCTCTCTATAAAGACACATCTGAAGGTTTTTCCCTCCGCTCTCTATAAATACACATCTGTAGGTTTTTCCCTCCGCTCTCTATAAATACACATCTGCAGGTTTTTCCCTCCGCACTCTATAAAGACACATCTGCAGATGTTTCTTTATAGACAGCAGAGGGAAACCTCTGGTTTCAACTGTATACAGCGGATCTGTCTGCATTCTCCTGATATATCTTTTTCGGTAAATATTTGCATTCTCCATAACAGAGGAATTCTGCTGCATCTTTTCTTAGAATTATGTTGTTCCTCTTTTATTCCTCCTGGAAACCAATGTTACTATTTGGGGGTACATGTCGCTGCACTCTCCAATTCGTGTTCTCTCTATAGGGATTTGAAAGAGGAACCATATAAAGGGTTAATGCCAGTAGGAGTTACTTGAAATTCTGCAACGTTCTCATAGACTTTCAAGATCTCTGTTTGCTGCTTTTGAATGGAAACCTTCGAGATTCCATCCAGAAATGGTGAATCCATCGATTCGTAGGTTGGGGCTACACAGCGACATTGGGCGCAAGTCCGTGAGGCCAAAGATCAAAGATGCAGGTCATTTAGGATAGGGATGGGGGTGTCTGGACGCACAGATTGCTGCCCCCCAATGTTATCCCCCTTAATGTTGAAGCGACATCTGCTTATTGCAGCAGGTCATTAGCGCTGATCTGATTTGGGAGGTTTTACTTGCCGGCTTTGGGGATCTTAATAATGAAGTGCAGACATTGCAGCAGTAAAAATATACAAAGCTCGTTAACGTGGAGCAATTAAGTTGTTTCTGCAGCAGTGAAAGCCGCAGGTCTCCTGGATTTGTGATTCTCATTACTGGGAAAGATACATTTCTTTACCACAAGTCGACATTATTGAGATTTTCCGCAGCCGCACTGAATATAGGGGTGAATGAAGATCCTGCAAAGTCTGCCAAACCCTTCATGGGGCTGGGGGTCATCAGGAAAGGAAGAAGCTGCTGCAGGGAAGACAAAGCAGGTCCTTTGTGACCAAGGACATCCCGCTGCTTAAAAATCTGTGGGGCTGCGAGGGTTAACCCATCTATTCATTAATTAGTTCTGTTTACTATAATCACTCAGACACTATTTTATGTGTAGGAAACATTGGTGCAGAACAGTGCTTCTTACATATGGCGATAAATCTATCCCATAGCAGATCTCCTGCCCACTACACACAATAAAGGGTAAGACACTGGTTACCTGCAGCCACCACTAGGGGGAGCTCCTTGTAGACAGTTTTATACAGCCACCACTAGAGGGAGCTCACTACATACAGTTTTATACAGCCACCACTAGAGGGAGCTCACTACATACAGTTTTATACAGCCACCACTAGAGGGAGCTCACTACATACAGTTTTATACAGCCACCACTAGGGGGAGCTCACTACATACAGATTTATACAGCCACCACTAGAGGGAGCTCACTACATACAGATTTATAAAGCCACGACTAGAGGGAGCTCACTACATACAGATTTATACAGCCACCTCTAGAGGGAGCTCACTACATACAGATTTATACAGCCATCACTAGAGGGAGCTCACTTCATACAGATTAATAAAGCCACCTCTAGAGGGAGCTCACTACATACAGATTTATAAAGCCACCTCTAGAGGGAGCTCACTACATACAGATTTATACAGTCACCACTAGAGGGAGCTCACTACATACAGATTTATAAAGCCACGACTAGAGGGAGCTCACTACATACAGATTTATAAAGCCACGACTAGAGGGAGCTCACTACATACAGATTTATAAAGCCACGACTCGAGGGAGCTCACTACATACAGATTTATAAAGCCACGACTAGAGGGAGCTCACTACATACAGATTTATAAAGCCACGACTAGAGGGAGCTCACTACATACAGATTTATAAAGCCACGACTAGAGGGAGCTCACTGCATATAGATTTATACAGCCACCACTAGAGGGAGCTCACTACATACAGATTTATAAAGACATCACTAGAGGGAGCTCACTACATACAGATTTATAAAAACATCACTATAGGCAGCTCAGTACATACAAATTTATACAGTCACCACTAGAGTGATCTTACTACATACAGATTTATACAGCCACCACTAGAGGGAGCTCACTACATACAGATTTATAAAGCCACCACTAGAGGGAGCTCACTACATACAGATTTATAAAGCCACGACTAGAGGGAGCTCACTACATACAGATTTATAAAGCCACGACTAGAGGGAGCTCACTACATACAGATTTATAAAGCCACGACTAGAGGGAGCTCACTGCATATAGATTTATAAAGCCACCTCTAGAGGGAGCTCACTACATACAGATTTATACAGTCACCACTAGAGGCAGCTCAGTACATACAAATTTATACAGTCACCACTAGAGTGATCTTACTACATACAGATTTATACAGCCACCACTAGAGGGAGCTCACTACATACAGATTTATAAAGCCACCACTAGAGGGAGCTCACTACATACAGATTTATAAAGCCACCACTAGAGGGAGCTCACTACATACAGATTTATAAAGCCACAACTAGAGGGAGCTCACTGCATACAGATTTATACAGCCACCGCTAGAGGGAGCTCACTACATACAGATTTATAAAGACATCACTAGAGGGAGCTCACTACATAGAGATTTATAAAAACATTACTAGAGGGAGCTCACTACATACAGATTTATAAAAACATCACTATAGGCAGCTCAGTACATACAAATTTATACAGTCACCACTAGAGTGATCTTACTACATACAGATTTATACAGCCACCACTAGAGGGAGCTCACTACATACAGATCTACACTGTGTGCAGAATTATTAGGCAAATGAGTATATTGATCATGATCCTTTTTATACATGTTGTCCTACTCCAAGCTGTATAGGCTGAGAGCCATCTACCAATTAAGTAAATCAGGTGACGTGCATCTCTGTAATGAGGAGGGGTGCGGTGTAATGACATCAACACCCTATATAAGGTGTGCTTAATTATTAGGCAACTTCCTTTCCTTTGGCAAAATGGGTCAGAAGAGAGATTTGCCGGGCTCTGAAAAGTCCAAAACTGTGAGCTGTCTTGCAGAGGGATGCAGCAGTCTTGAAATTGGCAAACTTTTGAAGCGTGATCACCGAACAATCAAGCGTTTCATGGCAAATAGCCAACAGGGTCGCAAGAAGCGTGTTGGGCAAAAAAGGTGCAAAATAACTGCCCATGAATTGAGGAAAATCAAGCATGAAGCTGCCAAGATGCCATTTGCCACCAGTTTGGCCATATTTCAGAGCTACAACGTTACTGGAGTATGAAAAAGCACAAGGTGTGCCATACTCAGGGACATGGCCAAGGTAAGGAAGGCTGAAAAACGACCACCTCTGACCAAGAGACATAAGATAAAACCTCAAGACTGGGCCAAGAAATATCTTAAGGCCTTGTGCGCACTAGGCGTTTTTGCCGCGTTTTTAGCGGCGTTTTTTACCGCGTTTTTGTGCTGAAAACGCAGTGACATTGCTTCCCCAGCAATGTCAATGGGTTTTCAGAAGTGCTGTCTGCACACAGCGTTTTTTTTTAGCTGCGTTTTTGTGGTGACCACAAAAACGCAGCATGTCAATTATTTCTGCGGTTTTCACTGCGTTTTTCACCCATTGAGTTCAATGAGATGTTCAAAAACGCAATGAAAAAGGCACATTGCAAATATAGCTGCGTTTCTATGACTAAAAACGCAGCTATAAACGCAAGGGGTGGGTACTACAGTGACGTGTACAGGAAGAGGATTCCTTCTGTTGGTAAACACAGAAGCATGAATCCTCCCGGTACCGTCACCGCTGCGTCCACCTCCCGTCCTGTGCATGTCAGCTCCGTGCGGCGCCATGTGTGGGCGGGAGGTGGAGGCAGCGGCGAAAACAAAAGTGAACAGTAGAAAAAAAAAATGTCATATATACTCACCTGTCTGCGTCTGCAGGGTCCCGGTGCCATGTCCGCTCCTGTCCCGGTCCCGCCGCTCCGGCTGTGTGCAGTCTCCCCGGGGCAGGACCTTGCTTGCAGGACCTGGCGGTGGATCACCTGATGCAGTCACCTGACGCATCAGCTGATCGTAATTCTCGCGGTGTCGCCCGGCCGGCTATCAGCTGATCCTGCCGTCAGGAGACTTCATCAGCTGATTACCGGCAGCTCCGGCAGCGATGGGACAGGATCAGACTCTCATCCGATCGCTGCAAGAGCTGCCGGTAATCAGCACATAAGTGAGTATGTATTTTTTTTTTATTTTTTTTTTCTACTGATGCATCTGCTGATTGTATAATCGGCTTTTATACAATCAGCCGATGTGTTATGTGATTCAGGCACTTGATCCTGACACATCATCTGATCGCTCTGCCTTCCAGCAAACCGATCAGATGATATTGGATCCAGATTGGACGGCGCGGGACCCTGACCCAGGATTACTGCGGAGGGGGGTTCTTTATTTCAATAAAGATGGGGTCACTAATTGTGTTGTGTTTTATTTCTAATAAAAAAATTTTTCTGTGTGTTGTTTTTTTTTTTTTTATCATTACTAGAAATTCATGGTGGCCATGTCTAATATTGGCGTGACACCATGAATTTCGGGCTTAGGGCTAGCTGATAATATACAGCTAGCCCTAACTCCATTATTACCTAGCTAGCCACCCGGCATCAGGGCAGCTGAAAGAGTTGGATACAGCGCCAGAAGATGGCGCTTCTATGAAAGCGCCATTTTCTGGGGTGGCTGCGGACTGCAATTCGCAGTGGGGGTGCCCAGAGATCTTGGGCACCCTGCACTGTGGATTCCAATCCCCAGCTGCCTAGTTGTACCCGGCTGGACTCAAAAATTAGGCGAAGCCCACGTCATTTTTTTTTTTTTTAATTATTTCATGAAATTCATGAAATAATTAAAAAAAAAGGGCTTCTCTATATTTTTGGTTCCCAGCCGGGTACAAATAGGCAGCTGAGGGTTGGGGGCAGCCCGTACCTGCCTGCTGTACCCGGCTAGCATACAAAAATATGGCGAAGCCCATGTCATTTTTTTTTTTCTTTTTGGGCAAAAAACGGCATACACTAGTGAATGGAGGATGCTGAGCCTTGTAGTTCTGCAGCTGCTGTCTGCTCTCCTGCATACACTAGTTCTGCAGCTGTCTGCTCTCCTGCATACAATGAACATTTTGAAGAAGGAAATGACATCAGACCTTTTTTTTTTCACCAAATCGCGGCAAAAACGCGTTTTTGCCTCGTTTTTTTAGCCGCGGGTGCGTTTTTTGAGACAAAAACGCACATAAAAACGCAGCGTGAAAAAAACGCCTAAGGGTATGTGCGCACTAGGCGTTTTTTTCACGCTGCGTTTTTATGTGCGTTTTTGTCTAAAAACGCACCCGCGGCTAAAAAAACGCGGCACAAACGCATGCGTTTTTGCCGCGATTTGGTGCGTTTTTTGCTGCGCTTTTGCTCACTGCGTTTTTAATCAGTGCACAATGCCATTAAAGATTGTTGATGAAAAAAAAAAAAAGGTCTGATGTCATTTCCTTCTTCAAAATGTTCATTGTATGCAGGAGAGCAGACAGCTGCAGAACTAGTGTATGCAGGAGAGAAGACAGCAGCTGCAGAACTACAAGTCTCAGCATCCTCCATTCACTAGTGTATGCAGGAGAGCAGACAGCAGCTGCAGAACTACAAGTCTCAGCATCCTCCATTCACTAGTGTATGCAGGAGAGCAGACAGCAGCTGCAGAACTACAAGTCTCAGCATCCTCCATTCACTAGTGTATACAGGAGAGCAGACAGCAGCTGCAGAACTACAAGTCTCAGCATCCTCCATTCACTAGTGTATGCAGGAGAGCAGACAGCAGCTGCAGAACTACAAGGCTCAGCATCCTCCATCCAGGACTGTATGCAGTTTTTTGCCCAAAAAGAAAAAAAAAATCATGTGGGCTTCGCCATATTTTTGTATGCTAGCCGGGTACAGCAGGCAGGTACGGGCTGCCCCCAACCCCCAGCTGCCTATTTGTACCCGGCTGGGAACCAAAAATATAGAGAAGCCCTTTTTTTTTTAATTATTTCATGAAATAATTAAAAAAAAAAAATGACGTGGGCTTCGCCTAATTTTTGAGTCCAGCCGGGTACAACTAGGCAGCTGGGGATTGGAATCCACAGTGCAGGGTGCCCATGCTTTCTGGGCACCCCCACTGCGAATTGCAGTCCGCAGCCACCCCAGAAAATGGCGCTTTCATAGAAGCGCCATCTTCTGGCGCTGTATCCAACTCTTCCAGCTGCCCTGAAGCCGGGTGGCTAGCTAGCTAATAATGGAGTTAGGGCTAGCTGTATATTATCAGCTAGCCCTAAGCCCGAAATTCATGGTGTCACGCCAATATTAGACATGGCCACCATGAATTTCTAGTAATGATAAAAAAAAAACACAACACAGAGAAAAATATTTTTATTAGAAATAAAACACAACACAATTAGTGACTCCATCTTTATTGAAATAAACCCCCCTCCGCAGTAATCCTGGGTCAGGGTCCCGCGCCGTCCAATCAGGATCCAATATCATCTGATCGGTTTGCTGGAAGGCAAAGCGATCAGATGATGTGTCAGGATCAAGTGCCTGAATCACATCACACATCAGCTGATTGTATAAAAGCCGGTTATACAATCAGCTGATGCATCAGTAGAAAAAAAAAAAAAAATAATACTCACTTATGTGCTGTGCTGATTACCGGCAGCTCCTGGAGCGATCGATTGGACAGGAGTCTGATCCTATACGATCGCTGCCGGTAATCAGCTGATGAAGTCCCCTGACGGCAGGATCAGCTGATAGCTGGCCGGGCGCGAAAAAGCCGGCAACACCGCGATCAGCTGATGCGTCAGGTGACTGCATCAGGTGATCCACCGCCAGGTCCTGCAAGCAAGGTCCTGCCCCGGGGAGACTGCACACAGCCAGAGCGGCGGGACCGGGAGGAGATGGGAGCGGGCATGGCATCGGGACCCTGCAGACAGGTGAGTATATGACATTTTTTTTTTTCTACTGTTCACTTTGTTTTTCGCCGCTGCCTCCACCTCCTGCCCAGACATGGCGCCGCACGGAGCTGACATGCACAGGACGGGAGGTGGACGCAGCGGTGACGGTACCGGGAGGATTCATGCTTCTGTGTTTACCAACAGAAGGAATCCTCTTCCTGTACACGTCACTTTACTGCCCACCCCTTGCGTTTATAGCTGCGTTTTTAGTCATAGAAACGCGGCTATATGCGTTTTTCATTGCTTTTTTAACATCTCATTGAATTCAATGAGTGAAAAACGCAGTGGAAAACGCAGAAATAATTGACATGCTGCATTTTTGTGGTCACCACAAAAACGCAGCTAAAAAAAAATGCTGTGTGAGGACAGCACTTCTGAAAACCCATTGACATTGCTGGGGAAGCAATGTCACTGCGTTTTCAGCACAAAAACGCGGTAAAAAACGCCGCTAAAAACGCGGCAAAAACGCCTAGTGCGCACAAGGCCTAAGACTGATTTTTCAAAGGTTTTATGGACTGATGAAATGAGAGTGACTCTTGATGGGCAGATGGATGGGCCAGAGGCTGGATCAGTAAAGGGCAGAGAGCTCCACTCCGACTCAGACGCCAGCAAGGTGGAGGTGGGCACTGGTATGGGCTGGTATCATCAAAGATGAACTTGTGGGACCTTTTCAGGTTCAGGATGGAGTGAAGCTCAACTCCCAGACCTACTGCCAGTGTCTGGAAGACAACTTCTTCAAGTAGTGGTACAGGAAGAACTAGGTATCGTTCAAGACAAACATGATTTTCATGCAGGACAATGCTCCATCACATGCATCCAACTACTCCACAGCGTGGCTGGCCAGTAAAGGTCTAAAAGATGAAAAAATAATGACATGGCCCCCCTTGTTCACCTGATCTGAACCCCATAGAGAACCTGTGGTCCCTCATAAAATGTGAGATCTACAGGGAGGGAAAACAGTACACCTCTCGGAGCAGTGTCTGGAGGCTGTGGTGGCTGCTGCATGCAATGTTGATCGTAAACAGATCAAGCAACTGACAGAATCTATGGATGGTCGGCTGCTGAGTGTCATCAGAAAGAAAGGGGGCTATATTGGTCACGAATTTTTTTGGGGTTTTGTTCTTGCATGTCAGAAATGTTTATTTCTAAATTTTGTGCAGTTATATTGGTTTACCTGGTGAAAATAAACAAGTGAGATGGGAATATATTTGGTTTTTATAAAGTTGCCTAATAATTCTGCACAGTAATAGTTATCTGCACAAACAGATATCCTCCTAAGATAGCCAAAACTAAAAAAAACCCACTGCAACTTCCAAAAATATTAAGCTTTGATATTTATGAGTCTTTTGGGTTGATTGAGAACATAGTTGTTGATCAATAATAAAAAAAAAATCCTCTAAAATACAACTTGCCTAATAACTCTGCACACGGTGTATACACCCACCTCTAGGAGTATCTCACTACATAGAGATTTATACAGCCACCACTAGAGGGAGCTCTCTACATACAGATTTATACAGCCACCACTAGAGGGAGCTCACTACATACAGATTTATACAGCCACCACTAGAGGGAGCTCTCTACATACAGATTTATACAGCCACCACTAGGAGCCCACAACATACAGATTTATACAGCCACTACTAGGAGGAGCTCACTACACAGAGATTTATACAGTCACCACTAGGGGGAGCTCACTGTATACAGATTTATACAGTCACCACTAGGAGGAGCTCACTACATACAAATTTATACAGTCACCACTAGGGGGAGCTCACTACATACAGATTTATACAGTCACCACTAGGAGGAGCTCACTACATACAAATTTATACAGCCACCACTAGGGGGAGCTCACAATATACAGAATTATACAGCCATCACTAGAGGGAGCTCACTACATACAGAATTATACAGCCATCACTAGGGGGAGCTCACTACATACAGATTTATACAGCCACCACTAGAGGGAGCTCACTACATACAGATTTATACAGCCACCACTAGAGGGAGCTCACTACATATAGATTTATACAGTCACCACTAGAGAGAGCTCACTACATACAGATTTATACAGTCACCACTAGGGGAGCTCACTACATATAGATTTATACAGTCACCACTAGAGAGAGCTCACTACATACAGATTTATACAGCTACCACTAGAGGGAGCTCACTACATATAGATTTATACAGCCACCACTAGAGAGAGCTCACTACATATAGATTTATACAGTCACCACTAGAGGAACTCACTATATATAGATTTATACAGCCACCACTAGAGGGAGCTCACTACATACAGATTTATACAGCCACCACTAGGGGAGCTCACTACATATAGATTTATACAGCCACCACTAGAGAGAGCTCACTACATACAGATTTATACAGCCACCACTAGAGAGAGCTCACTACATATAGATTTATACAGCCACCACTAGAGGGAGCTCACTACATACAGATTTATACAGCCACCACTAGAGAGAGCTCACTACATATAGATTTATACAGTCACCACTAGAGGAACTCACTATATATAGATTTATACAGCCACCACTAGAGGGAGCTCACTACATACAGATTTATACAGTCACCACTAGGGGAGCTCACTACATATAGATTTATACAGTCACCACTAGAGAGAGCTCACTACATATAGATTTATACAGTCACCACTAGAGGAACTCACTATATATAGATTTATACAGCCACCACTAGAGGGAGCTAACTACATACAGATTTATACAGCCACCACTAGGACCTGATTGCACTTGGATTTACATAGCTAATGTAAAATTCTCTATGCAGGCCAGGTAGCTCTTTTATTGGTGACTGTATGAATCATTTAGTTGCAGGAAAATGTTATAAGGATTTACAAGCAGTTCAGTGCGGACCCTCCTGCGATTCTGGGCCGTGTAGCAGTTGTGTGGTCTGTGTATGGTAGGTACATCAGTAGATGGGTTATTTTTTGCAGCCGCTCCTCCTGCCGCGGGTCCCTATGTCTTACCATCTGATGTTTGGCAGCACAGAGGACGGATCCCGGTTTTATATTTCGCCTGCTCTCTATGATGCTCATTCCGCGCCGGCGTATTATTCCGCTGCTGCTCTGTTTAATTACTCGTCTTGTATAAATACCATCAGAAGAGATTTTGTGGTCCATTGAGATGTGAGGAGCGGCGGAGCCCCGTGTGACTCGCACGGCGATGCGTTCCCTACTTTGTGTGAATGGATGTCTCACATTATTCCTCTCCTTCTGCTTCACTAGTGAGATCAGCAAATTTGTCGTAACTAATGGGAGAGGATTGGAGACGCGTTTCACCTTCAGAGGACTCAGCTTGTTCTTCGGGGTTTAATATGAGTGAACTCGCCTCTACTGCCTTTTGAACTCCTAATAGATGAGTCCACGAGCTGCTCAGGACAATCAGTGAGCGCAACATCCGGGTGATGTGCAACAACAGAACAAAATACTTCTCTGTACATGCAAGGTTTTTATACTGACAGGAAACTTCCCACCGAAATATCTAGTCCCCTCCAGCTTCAATTACTGTAGTCATCCAATTCGAATTTACCGTGAGAACAAGATATGACATTTTCTGCCCCGCAGTTTTAACTGTCTGATCACCATGAAACACGAGTCATGAGACATAACGGAGTATACGCTCTCACAAATATGACCTCACACAGGTGTCAAGCTTGTTAGATTGCAAGCTCTGCTGGTGCCACCGGGGCATTACCCTTCTATGTATGCTCTGCGTGTCCTGACTCCTTTCTATCATAGCTGCGATGCTCTGCGTGTCCTGACTCCTTTCTATCATAGCTGCGATGCTCTGCGTCTCCTGACTCCTTTCTATCATAGCTGCGATGCTCTGCGTGTCCTGACTCCTTTCTATCATAGCTGCGATGCGCTGCGTGTCCTGACTCCTTTCTATCATAGCTGCGATGCTCTGCGTGTCCTGACTCCTTTCTATCATAGCTGCGATGCTCTACGTGTCCTGACTCCTTTCTATCATAGCTGCGATGCTCTGCGTGTCCTGACTCCTTTCTATCATAGCTGCGATGCTCTACGTGTCCTGACTCCTTTCTATCATAGCTGCGATGCTCTGCGTGTCCTGACTCCTTTCTATCATAGCTGCGATGCTCTGCGTGTCCTGACTCCTTTCTATCATAGCTGCGATGCTCTGCGTGTCCTGACCCCTTTCTATCATAGCTGCGATGCTCTGCGTGTCCTGACTCCTTTCTATCATAGCTGCGATGCTCTGCGTGTCCTGACCCCTTTCTATCATAGCTGCGATGCTCTGCTGGTGCCACCGGGGCATTACCCTTCTATGTATGCTCTGCGTGCCCTGACTCCTCTCTATCATAGCTGTGATGCTCTGCGTGTCCTGACTCCTCTCTATCATAGCTGTGATGCTCTGCGTGTCCTGACTCCTTTCTATCATAGCTGTGATGCTCTGTGTGTCTTGAATCCTTTCTATCATAGCTGCAATGCTCTGCGTGTCTTGAATCCTATCATAACTGCGATGCTCTGCGTGTCCTGACACCTTTCTATCATAGCTGCAATGCTCTGCGTGTCCTGACTCCTTTCTATCATAGCTGCGATGCTCTGCGTGTCCAGACTCCTTTCTATCATAGCTGCGATGCTCTGCGTGTCCTGACTCCTTTCTATCATAGCTGCGATGCGCTGCGTGTCCTGACTCCTTTCTATCATAGCTGCGATGCTCTGCGTGTCCTGACTCCTTTCTATCATAGCTGCGATGCTCTGCATCTCCTGACTCCATTCTATCATAGCTGCGATGCTCTGCGTGTCCTGACTCCTTTTTATCATAGTTGTGATGCTCTGCGTGTCCTGACTCCTTTCTATCATAGCTGCGATGCTCTGCGTGTCCTGACTCCTTTCTATCATAGCTGCAATGCTCTGCGTGTCCTGACTCCTTTCTATCATAGCTGCGATGCTCTGCGTGTCCAGACTCCTTTCTATCATAGCTGCGATGCTCTGCGTGTCCTGACTCCTTTCTATCATAGCTGCGATGCGCTGCGTGTCCTGACTCCTTTCTATCATAGCTGCGATGCTCTGCGTGTCCTGACTCCTTTCTATCATAGCTGCGATGCTCTGCATCTCCTGACTCCATTCTATCATAGCTGCGATGCTCTGCGTGTCCTGACTCCTTTTTATCATAGTTGTGATGCTCTGCGTGTCCTGACTCCTTTCTATCATAGCTGCGATGCTCTGCGTGTCCTGACTCCTTTCTATCATAGCTGCGATGCTCTGCATGTGCTGACTCCTTTCTATCATAGTTGTGATGCTCTGCCTGTCCTGACTCCTTTCTATCATAGTTGTGATGCTCTGCGTGTCCTGACTCCTTTCTATCATAGCTGTGATGCTCTGCGTGTCCTGACTCCTTTCTATCATAGCTGCGATGCTCTGCGTGTCCTGACCCCTTTCTATCATAGCTGCGATGCTCTGTGTGTCCTGACTCCTTTCTATCATAGCTGCGATGCTCTGCGTGTCCTGACTCCTTTCTATCATAGCTGCGATGCTCTGCGTGTCCTGACTCCTTTCTATCATAGCTGCGATGCTCTGCGTGTCCTGACTCCTTTCTATCATAGTTATGATGCTCTGCGTGTCCTGACTCCTTTCTATCATAGCTGCAATGCTCTGCGTGTCCTGACTCCTTTCTATCATAGCTGCGATGCTCTGCGTGTCCTGACTCCTTTCTATCACAGCTGCGATGCTCTGCGTGTCCTGACTCCTTTCTATCATAGCTGTGATGCTCTGCGTGTCCTGACCCCTTTCTATCATAGCTGCGATGCTCTGCGTGTCCTGACTCCTTTCTAACATAGCTGTGATGCTCTGTATGTCCTCACTCCTTTCTATCATAGCTGTGATGATCTGCATGTCCTGACTCCTTTCTATCACAGCTGCGATGCTCTGCGTGTCCTGACTCCTTTCTATCATAGCTGTGATGCTCTGCATGTCCTGACTCCTTTTTATCATAGTTGTGATGCTCTGCGTGTCCTGACTCCTTTCTATCATAGCTGCGATGCTCTGCATGTCCTGACTCCATTCTATCATAGCTGCGATGCTCTGCATGTCCTAACTCCTTTCTATCATAGCTGCGATGCTCTGCATGTCCTGACTCCATTCTATCATAGCTGCGATGCTCTGCATGTCCTGACTCCTTTCTATCATAGCTGCGATGCTCTGCATGTCCTGACCCCTTTCTATCATAGCTGCGATGCTCTGCGTGTCCTGACTCCTTTCTATCATAGCTGTGATGCTCTGCGTGTCCTGACTCCTTTCTATCATAGCTGTGATGCTCTGCGTGTCCTGACTCCTTTCTATCATAGCTGCAATGCTCTGCGTGTCCTGACCCCTTTCTATCATAGCTGCAATGCTCTGCGTGTCCTGACTCCTTCCTAACATAGCTGCGATGCTCTGTATGTCCTCACTCCTTTCTATCATAGCTGTGATGCTCTGCATGTCCTGACTCCTTTTTATCATAGTTGTGATGCTCTGCGTGTCCTGACTCCTTTCTATCATAGCTGTGATGCTCTGCGTGTCCTGACTCCTTTCTATCATAGCTGCGATGCTCTGCATGTCCTGACTCCATTCTATCATAGCTGCGATGCTCTGCGTGTCCTGACTCCTTTCTATCATAGCTGCGATGCTCTGCGTGTCCTGACTCCTTTCTATCATAGCTGCGATGCTCTGCGTGTCCTGACTCCTTTCTATCATAGCTGTGATGCTCTGCATATCCTGACTCCTTTCTATCATAGCTGCGATGCTCTGCATGTCCTGACTCCATTCTATCATAGCTGCGATGTTCTGCGTGTCCTGACTCCTTTCTATCATAGCTGCGATGCTCTGCGTGTCCTGACTCCTTTATATCATAGCTGCGATGCTCTGCATGTCCTGACTCCATTCTATCATAGCTGCGATGCTCTGCGTGTCCTGACTCCTTTCTATCATAGCTGTGATGCTCTGCGTGTCCTGACTCCATTCTATCATAGCTGCGATGCTCTGCGTGTCCTGACTCCTTTCTATCATAGCTGCGATGCTCTGCGTGTCCTGACTCCTTTCTATCACAGCTGCGATGCTCTGCGTGTCCTGACTCCTTTCTATCATAGCTGTGATGCTCTGCATGTCCTGACTCCTTTTTATCATAGTTGTGATGCTCTGCGTGTCCTGACTCCTTTCTATCATAGCTGCGATGCTCTGCATGTCCTGACTCCATTCTATCATAGCTGCGATGCTCTGCATGTCCTAACTCCTTTCTATCATAGCTGCGATGCTCTGCATGTCCTGACTCCATTCTATCATAGCTGCGATGCTCTGCATGTCCTGACTCCTTTCTATCATAGCTGCGATGCTCTGCATGTCCTGACCCCTTTCTATCATAGCTGCGATGCTCTGCGTGTCCTGACTCCTTTCTATCATAGCTGTGATGCTCTGCGTGTCCTGACTCCTTTCTATCATAGCTGTGATGCTCTGCGTGTCCTGACTCCTTTCTATCATAGCTGCAATGCTCTGCGTGTCCTGACTCCTTCCTAACATAGCTGCGATGCTCTGTATGTCCTCACTCCTTTCTATCATAGCTGTGATGCTCTGCATGTCCTGACTCCTTTTTATCATAGTTGTGATGCTCTGCGTGTCCTGACTCCTTTCTATCATAGCTGTGATGCTCTGCGTGTCCTGACTCCTTTCTATCATAGCTGCGATGCTCTGCATGTCCTGACTCCATTCTATCATAGCTGCGATGCTCTGCGTGTCCTGACTCCTTTCTATCATAGCTGCGATGCTCTGCGTGTCCTGACTCCTTTCTATCATAGCTGCGATGCTCTGCGTGTCCTGACTCCTTTCTATCATAGCTGTGATGCTCTGCATATCCTGACTCCTTTCTATCATAGCTGCGATGCTCTGCATGTCCTGACTCCATTCTATCATAGCTGCGATGCTCTGCGTGTCCTGACTCCTTTCTATCATAGCTGCGATGCTCTGCGTGTCCTGACTCCTTTATATCATAGCTGCGATGCTCTGCATGTCCTGACTCCATTCTATCATAGCTGCGATGCTCTGCGTGTCCTGACTCCTTTCTATCATAGCTGTGATGCTCTGCGTGTCCTGACTCCATTCTATCATAGCTGCGATGCTCTGCGTGTCCTGACTCCTTTCTATCATAGCTGCGATGCTCTGCGTGTCCTGACTCCTTTCTATCATAGCTGCGATGCTCTGCGTGTCCTGACTCCTTTCTATCATAGCTGCGATGCTCTGCGTGTCCTGACTCCTTTCTATCATAGCTGCGATGCTCTGCGTGTCCTGACTCCTTTCTATCATAGCTGTGATGCTCTGCCTGTCCTGATTTTCTAATTCAGGATGACAACCTCATAATAGTGCTTTTATGGTTGCCACCCAGCTTTCCCAGGAACAGATAGACCTAATGAAACCGATGAACAGAACTTGACCCACGGTGAATATCTGATACTTTGTGATTTCAGGAGGGAAGCGCTGCTCTGCCAGAGTCAGGGACTGAACGCAGCTGCTATGGAGGCGCATTCATATTCATGTCAGGCGGCTTCTCTCCGCTCGGCAAATTGTCAGCGGTCTCTTGTGCACCTGGGAAATGTCACCGGGGCCAAGTCCGATCTATAAATCCCTCTAATTATGGTGTCAATCACTCCGCTCCGCCTACTCGCCGGCTCCGCTGCGCAGCCGCTGATACAACCGGAAACCAAATGGAAATTGCAATTTTGTAACAAGTTCCAATACAAAGAATGTGACGAATCTCTCATTTCTGGTTTCCGTGGTCGGTCGGACGGAGCTGCGTCTGTGCCGAATTTAGAACCATTCGGGGAAGTTTGTTATCTGCATTCAGAACTGGAGCAAATATCCCCGAATCTGCATTTTAAAGGGAAAGCAGCCTCCTAGAGGTCTTATATATATATATATATATATGGAGAATGTGGGGGACGATTGATCATCGATCAATAGATCAACGCTGCACATCCCACATTCAATGGGAAACTGGAGCACTTTTCCAGTAGACCCCACCCCCCTGGGAGGTCTGAGGGGGCAGTAAAATGAAGGAAGGCCTGTGAAACTCACAAAGCCTATGCAGACAATTCAAGAACTGCCAAAAATGAGAAGCAAGAGGGACTCCGATACACCCTATATTGGAAAAAGCAAAGCCTCAAACACAATCTGTAAAAAAAATTAGGTAGTAAGACTCCTAGACTCATAAATCCTATGAAATAAGTGCAAGGGCTGCCAAAAATTAGAAGGTGAGACTGTTATACTCCCTGGAAGACATGTAGAGGAGGGCCTTTGACCATTTTAAAAAGATTGTCACGCCTACATTGCTAATGCCTATGCACTCGGTTGAAAGCCTAGGTTAAATTCCAAAGAGGGATTGTGTGGCGCCCCTGACCTGGTCAGGCACCACTGAGTACTGCACCCATGCTGGGGACAGTACAATACAGGTAATCCAGAAGGCTGACTGGGGTGTGGAACACAGGCGCATAGTGACCAGGTCTCACACATGTACCCATGAGAGGACCCCTGGGGATCCCAGGAGGGGGCAAGCCTTCACCTTCACTGGAATAGTGGAGGGGGTAGAGCCTCCATCTCCTCTCAAGGGGTGTGATAAGAGAGTCTGGTTGCTAGGTGGCGTAGGCAAGAACAGGAGAGGAGGAGCAGTGAGCCAGTGCAGTGTAGAGTTCAGGGAGCTCAAGTGAGGAGCAGATCCCTGGAGCTGTGCAATCTGACAGCGTCCGCGCAGTGGCTACAGACGGGGGAGAACGGTCAACTAGGAGTGCTGCCTGAAAGCCAGCTTCAGCTAGCGAGTGCAACGGAGTGGGAAGTAAGGAGACTGCTAGAGAGCACCAGGCCCAACCGGGCGGCAGATCCCGAAGCGAAGATAGATCCAGCTTTCTTCTGCTAAACCTGCCGGTGTGGGGCTCTTAAAGCCCACGCCACAACACCACAAAAGCCGCAGCCACGTAACCGCAGTGAGGGCCCATAGGTCATAGGAGGCAAGAGGCTGGAGTGGCCTGGTCCGGGGAACAAGCAAACGGCAAACGAAGGGGAGAGAGGCTTCAGCATCTTCCCTGGGTGACCCCCATAGGGACTCAAAGTCGGGGTCACCCCAAACCACCAAGGGCTAAGGAAGGCGAGTCGGTAGTCACCCTCATAACGTCAGCCTGAAGGATACCTGGTTCCCACCTGGTTCATCCCAGCTACGCCCGGGCTACTCACCCTGCCATCAAATGTGAGTAAAGCCCTTGAAAGACATTCCTGCCTGTGCGGTTATTCTGCGACTTGTGGTACTACAAACTTACACAGGGCTCTGGGGCTTGCCTCACTCTCAGGAGGCTACTACATCCGACTGCACACACCATCAGCCCCAGGCGTCCCTTAACCTGCAGTGGCGGTCCCCACTGACCGCAATACTGAGAGTGGCGTCACGATCAAACAAGAAGATTTCCTACCAGTGACGGAGATCCAGCAACGTGGAGTCCCTGAAGGTAATGCACCGACACTGACACAACACCGGCGGGGCTTCACATCTGGCGTCACGAACAGGATAAGGACTAGACCTGTTCAGACAGGTGACCATGTGCCTGGGCGGTCCGCTTGAAAAATTGGAAGCGCCGCCATATTGCCACCATGAAAAGCGCGCTGAAAAACAACAGCAGCCCGCGCTGGAAGAAGTTACCGCCCACGAAGAGGTGTGGCTACCCAGAGATCCCCTGCAGAGTTCTGATCTTGCCGGCTATGAGAGCGGAAGCGTCCAGAAACGGCGGGAGAGAAGGGAAGCCACAAACCTGCTGCTGCGGAGAGCAGAAATGGAATCCAGACGCGGATACCCAGAACCAGGCTCTGCTGCCTGGTGGTGCCGGGAGCTTGCCCTCTTCTGTGATCAGCTGGAGGCCAGGATTATGCGACGGCTCTATGAGGAACGCAGGGAGCTCCTGGAGATGGCTGCAGCGGTCCGGACCTATGAGGAGAGAGCCGCGCGGAGCCTGCCGGATCGAGCGGCGACGACGATTCAGACCCCGATGGGTGAGTCCGGTGTTGCCCCGGCTAGAACAAGAGCCCCGACCCTAGCTGCTACGACCGCGGTCCCAGAGGAGGCGCCCGGTGCGGCGACGCTGAGTGAGGCCGCAGCCACGCTAGGTGCGGCCCGCCAAGCCCAGGCCGCTGCAGCGATGCCCCGCCTGTCCCGCAGGGCTCCGACCACCACGGCAGTGCTCATCCGTGCTGCAGGTGTGACGCTGACCCAGGCTGCCACCCTGCTAAACCCGGTCCGCCAAGACCCCAACGCAGCAGCGACGCTCGTCCGCGCCGCAAGTGATATGCTGAACCAGGCCGCAGCCCCGCCGGGTGCGGCCCGCCAAGCTCCGATCACTGCAGCGACGCCCGGCTCAGCCTGCACGGACCCCATCGAGGCTGCGACGCCAAGTGAGACCGCGGCTGCAGTGTCCAGTCCGGCCCGCCAGGAACCGGCCGCGACAGAAACGCCAATCCAGGCCGCCGCCATACAGGGCGCGGCCCGCCAAGACCAGGCCGCCGCCATGCCAGGCGCGGCCCGCCAAGACCAGGCCGCCGCCATGTCAGGCGCGGCCCGCCGAGAAGAGATTACCTCGCCATTTACCCCGGCCTGCAAGGCCAGAGCAGACACCGCTCCCCAGTCCACAGAGGTCCCTGCTAGGAAGACCCTGATAGGAGAGGACCCCGAATACTGGAAGCTGAAGGCTGACCTAGAGGCCCAGTTCCCACAAGAGATGGTGGATCGGTACCTGCTCCCTCCGTATACCCCCAAGGAGATTCAGGCAACCCCTGCAGCTGCGCCGGAGAGTCCACCGCCTGGGCCAGCTGAAGAACACTCATCCCCAACGCTGCCACAACCAGGGTGCAGCGAGGAACTAAGGGGGAGGGGAGGCCAGGAAGCTGAGGGGCTGACTCCGACTCCAGTGCCACCAGCAGTGGACCCATACCCAGAGCCAGAGATGCTGCCCTATTCTCGCTGGGATGAGGAAGACTTGACACCGTCAGCAGACGAAGATCAGCCCAAAGACCTCACCTGGGAGCCCGCAGACATGAATCCAGCCCGCAAGACACGGCGCAGCAGAACACAGGTTGCTCCAGCACCACAATCCCCAGAGCAGAGGGAAGTCACGGTCAGAGACCTGGAGGAGAAAAGGTGCCTAAGAAGGTCCAAAGCCCAGGCCAGAGGACCCCTGTGTTATGGCGTAGTGGAAGATTTCAACTTGAAAAGTGGTTATGGATTCATTGTAGCCCCTGGCATCAAGGAGGGGATATTTGTTAACAGGAGAGATGTAAGCGCTCATCTGCCTAGAGGACACCCTGGCAGAAATCTAAAGATGGGAGACTCAGTTCAGTTCACCAAGCATCAAGGCGAAAGGGGATTGTATGCCCTGGACGTAGCGTTATGTCCCAGCAAACCTTACAGCCATCCCATGCTACAAGAAAGACAAGAAAGACAAGAAAGACAAGAAAGACAAGAAAGACAAGAAAGACAAGAAAGACAAGAAAGAAAAGACAGAGATAAAGAACCAGATGTAGAAACAGACGAAGACCAAGAACAGAAAGATAAAGATCCTACAGATGAAACTACCTCAGAGGATGACAAGGAGCAAGAAAGTCACAGGTGCCGGTGCCCTACATGCCCACGCCCTGGTGAAATGGAGGAGTAAAAGTGAAGTAAGAAGAGAAGTTACTGTTTGACCAGTTAAAGTTTTGAAAAGTTTGCAACGTTTATGTTTAAGAATGTGCCCACAAAAACTATTGTGAGAAATAAACTTTAAGGCTATGAACTTGCTATAGCCACAAACTCTCGCAGTGTAAATAGTTACACCAGTGGCACTACCACCAGGGCCAGCCTGTTTAGGGGCTTGGCTCGTCTGCAACCAGTGGGGCCCGTCCGTAGAAAAGGGCCTTGGCTCACCTGCGACCAGAGAGCACGCCTGTTTATGGGGCCTTGGCTCACCACCACAAAGAGGGTACCTGGTCAGCACCAACTGTGGAGGCCGCCTCTGCATCCTGCCAGAAGAGGCTGACGGCGCGGATCCACCAGGCCAGGTATACCCTGAAACCACCAGCCCATGTAAGCCGCCTCTACATCCTGCCAGAAGTGGCTGAAGTCGCGGCCAACGGGAGAGGAAGATTGGAGGAAAGGTCTGGGGAAACGGATGGCCCAGACCTGGTTACCAACAGGACCGGTGACCTGCCTCCTGAGAGGGTTTTGGGTGGGTTAACGGACTTGTGGGTGGAGGGTGGTGATGTCTGATACCTGGTGCTTTTAAATGTTTTACATGTTTTAATGTTTTATGCATTTTAAAATGTTGTCTTGCAGCCCGAGGACGTGCTGGTGATAACTAAGGGGGAATGTGGCGCCCCTGACCTGGTCAGGCACCACTGAGTACTGCACCCATGCTGGGGACAGTACAATACAGGTAATCCAGAAGGCTGACTGGGGTGTGGAACACAGGCGCATAGTGACCAGGTCTCACACATGTACCCATGAGAGGACCCCTGGGGATCCCAGGAGGGGGCAAGCCTTCACCTTCACTGGAATAGTGGAGGGGGTAGAGCCTCCATCTCCTCTCAAGGGGTGTGGTAAGAGAGTCTGGTTGCTAGGTGGCGTAGGCAAGAACAGGAGAGGAGGAGCAGTGAGCCAGTGCAGTGTAGAGTTCAGGGAGCTCAAGTGAGGAGCAGATCCCTGGAGCTGTGCAATCTGACAGCGTCCGCGCAGTGGCTACAGACGGGGGAGAACGGTCAACTAGGAGTGCTGCCTGAAAGCCAGCTTCAGCTAGCGAGTGCAACGGAGTGGGAAGTAAGGAGACTGCTAGAGAGCACCAGGCCCAACCGGGCGGCAGATCCCGAAGCGAAGATAGATCCAGCTTTCTTCTGCTAAACCTGCCGGTGTGGGGCTCTTAAAGCCCACACCACAACACTACAAAAGCCGCAGCCACGTAACCGCAAGTTAGGGCCCATAGGTCATAGGAGGCAAGAGGCTGGAGTGGCCTGGTCCGGGGAACAAGCAAACGGCAAACGAAGGGGAGAGAGGCTTCAGCATCTTCCCTGGGTGACCCCCATAGGGACTCAAAGTCGGGGTCACCCCAAACCACCAAGGGCTAAGGAAGGCGAGTCGGTAGTCACCCTCATAACGTCAGCCTGAAGGATACCTGGTTCCCACCTGGTTCATCCCAGCTACGCCCGGGCTACTCACCCTGCCATCAAATGTGAGTAAAGCCCTTGAAAGACATTCCTGCCTGTGCGGTTATTCTGCGACTTGTGGTACTACAAACTTACACAGGGCTCTGGGGCTTGCCTCACTCTCAGGAGGCTACTACATCCGACTGCACCCACCATCAGCCCCAGGCGTCCCTTAACCTGCAGTGGCGGTCCCCACTGACCGCAATACTGAGAGTGGCGTCACGATCAAACAAGAAGATTTCCTACCAGTGACGGAGATCCAGCAACGTGGAGTCCCTGAAGGTAATGCACCGACACTGACACAACACCGGCGGGGCTTCACAATTGCAATACACACAGCAAGTGAGGTAGAGGAAGGACTCTGACTATAAATTTGGACAAATTTTAAAAGATTCTGACTCCTACTGTCTTGCAGTGACAATCGGGGTTTTGCCAGAAATAAGGGAACCCCCAGAGAGCGCCTCAACACACAGGGTACATCGGGAATGTGATAGCCGGGTGACCTCCTACACTCACCTGAGGCTGATACCTGCACTCTCTAAAGTCCCTATATGAGTCTTTCCCTTTATCGCCAATCACGTGCCTAGGACCTGACTCACCCTGAACTCACCCTGGCTAGTGAGAAGGCTTGTGAGGGCACTAGTCTCACCACTGCAATAAGATAACAGAAGGGGTGGGAGACAGAAAAAGTAAAACACTCCAAGCAAGTCCAATGTAGCTAAACACCATAGCTGCAATTGTCACAAAACTTTTTTCCAGAGACTGGCTCCTTCCAAAGTGATCAGCATAAGAATTAGATCCTATAACCGGAATCGGATGTTAGGATACGTGACTATTTATAGCAAAGGTGAGTGATCACAAAGAGCTGCACCTGAGGTGGCTTTACACACTGCAACATCGCAAACGACATCGCTGTAACGTCACCGGTTTTGTGACGTTACAGCGACCTCCCCAGCGACATTGCAGTGTGTGAAACACATCAGCGACCTGGCCCCTGCTGTGAAGTTGTGATCGCTACAAATCGTTCAGGACCATTCTTAGGTCCTTTGTTTCCCGCTGTGCAGCATGATCGCTAGAAAGTCTCAGTGTGTAAAGGGGACTTTATAGCGACTTCCCTTTCAAATAGCTGCTTTGACATGTCCCCAACAACCAGCTAGGTCGCTCTGCAGGTCCGGTTCGCTGTTGCGTCGTTGGCCAGGTTTGCCTGTTTGACAGCTCACCAGAGACTTTGTAGTGATCCCGGCCAGGTTGGGATCACTGGTGGGATCGCTAGAAAGTTTCAGTGTGTAAACCCAGCTTAAGGCTCCGAAGGATAGCCAGATAGGAAAGAGTCCTTCACACCGACAGCACCAAAAGAAAGGTTGTACATTTAAACACTAGCTGCAGACCTGCGCATCATAAGGCGTTGTGACCTTCTGGTTCCAGATTCGCCAGAGATCCCCCTGGAGCGGGGCACACCCATGACACCTGCCCTGGTAAAGCCAATGCACTCAGTGCAAGTCTGCCATAGATTAGGAGGAGGGACTGCAATACACCCTAGAAGACACATAGAGGAGGGCCTCCGAAAACATTTTTTCCCATTATTAAAGAGATGGACTGTTGGAGTAGTAAATCCTATGCACTATGTGAAAGGGCTACCAAAAATTAGAAGTTGGCACTCCAATACACCCTGGAACAGACGCAGAGGATGGACTCCGAAAACATTTTTTTTTACCATTTGGAATGAGTGGGACTCCTACACAGCTAAAGCCTTATATATGAGAATATTTGAGGTAGGCCTCCAAAAATTACGTAGTAGAGCATTATACAAACCTTGATAAACTTAGAAGCTAGAAAACCAGTACCGTATACCCTTGTTTGGGTGGGAAGTGGTGCAAGGGAATACTCCAAAAAAAAAAAAGAACATTATAATTGCCTTTATGTTTGGCTGCTGTCATCCGGTGGGGTTAAGTCTAAGCCAATCCACGCTCCGTTCATTTTGATAAGAGTCAGCATTGTCAGTTGACAAGCGGATGCACCAATCAGTTATTATGCCCTTGGCGGCACTAAAAACACGCTTAGACACAATGCTAGCGGCAGGACAGGAAGGCACCTCCAAGGCGTAGAGGGACAGTTCCTTCCACGTGTCCAGGTAGAATACCCCACAGCTGTACGGCACAAAGGAATCACAGAGGATGGTGCTACGGTTGGCTAGGCGATCCATCACTATCTTTCTAAACTTTTCCCTCCTTGTCAGAGTACCCAGTGCATCAAGACCTGGGCGCTGGGAGGGTCTAATGAAACTGTCCCAGACCTTCGATGGTGTTTCCCTGCATCTGTTGGTTATGTTGTGTGTCTCGCTCCTCTTTACTCCTTGATTGGCCAAAGAACTCTGACCTCTGCTGCCAGTGATGTCAGATGGGATTTTTTTTTTACCAATTCTTCAATTATGGATTTCTGTTATTGCACCATTTTTGTGGCCCTCTCCGCTTCAAGAAGGAGAGATAGAACATTCTGCTTGAAGCATGGGTCAAAAAGGGTGAACAAACAGTAATTGGTGTTGGCCAAATCGTGAGGGTTCCTTGAAAGGCAGCAGGACATAAAGTCAGCCAGACTCCCAACAGGTAAGACTTCCCTGTCCCCACCAGAAGGATCACTCTCCATCTCCTCCTCCCTCTTCTCCTACTTTTCAGATCATCCAACTGGTGTTGATAGTACCCTCAGTAGAGAAGGCACCATCTCCTGTTTCTCCTTTGCCTCCTCCTCAGTCTCCTTCCCATTATCACCCAATCCGCGCTGTGAAGATAAGATGAGGCTGAGTAGTAGCACCCTGAGTACTTTCCTCCTCCATCTCCACCTGTTCTGCACACAAAGTATTCTCTATAATTGTAAGCAGCAAGGGTTTGAGTAGACACAGAAGCGGAATAGTTACCCTGATTATGGCACCATCGCCGCTCACCATCTTTGGTGGAGTCCTCAAAATTTTGGAGACCCGCACAGGTGTCAGACATCCATGGCCACTCATTGGTTCTTATGTGTGGAGGCTGACCGGCAGGTTGTAGCTGGTATTCAACTACTGCCCTCTGCTGCTCACAAAGCAGGAAATCTAGCGTCCCTGGCCATAAGCACTTGTCAATGTGTCAATGGTTAAGTGAACCTTGCCAGTAACTGCGTTGGTGAGGGCATGGATGAGGTTATGGTATATGTGCTCGTATAAAGCGGGGATGGCATCAGTGTCCACAAGGCTAAACGACAACATTTCCAGGACAAGGATTTTGGAAATGTGGACGTTTAGTATTTGGTCCTGTGGGTAGCAGAGTATCTCTACTTCTGTTCCAAGGCCAGGTAGAGAAAGCGGAACGCTGTCCCAGGACAAGGAAGTGGATGTGGTTCCTGATGGTGGTTGCAAAGACAAATGCAGAGCGGGAGGCATCCATGCCTGTGTCCTGGACAGGTGACTAACCAGCACGTAGCACAACGGAAGATGCAGCGGGGTCAGCCGCAGACACTGATTGTGGACCCAGGTGTTCGGCCCACATAGTCGAGTGCTCAGGCCCTTGCTAATATTGTTTCGGCACAGATTTCATTTTTTTGTTGGCAACACTTTCCTGTTAAAAGTGCCAGTGGCGAACACCTAACGTTTGCCCAGTAACTTGCCACGTGTGGGTGTCCTGGGGAACAGTTGCCCAACTTCTCCCTCTGGCCACCCCATTGCCTCTTTCTGCTTGTTGCAGTGCTGCATATCCCCCACCTCTGCCCTACTGCCCTCGCTCTGCATACCACCTTCTCAAGTTGGGTCGGTGACTTCATTGTCCACCACCTCGTCTTCCACTTCCGCACTCTGGTCCTCCTCCTGACTTGTTGACTTAACAACATGACTTATTGGCAACTGTGTCCCATCATCATCCTCATCCACCTCTTGAGACAGTATTTGCCATTTCCCACTGCCGGCTTCTTCTGGGAAAATATTTGGGCATCATTGCACACAATCTTCTCATGTCCCTCTTGAAACATGCATGGTGAGAGGCCAGAAAAAGTCATAAAAGGAAAGGTACAGAGTTCTTCAGAGTGTCAAGTGTGGGGTCACTTGTCTCATGGGACTCATGATGGTGGAAGGTGGATCAGGGTGAGAATTATGTCGTCTCTTGGCTAGTGAGAATGGACCGTGTGGAAGATAGGGTGGTGCTGGCAAACAAAGGGGAAGCATTATCTGCCATCCAACTGACCATCCATTTGCACTGTTCTGGCTTCAACACTAGTGGTCTCCTACAAACTGGGAAAGGAAGCCAGATCTAGGTGATGCATGTGTTTGCTGTGCTCCCACAGCAGGCTCAGTTTGCCCTGTCCCACAGCCACGGCCTCTGCGTGCACTACCATCAGTGGGACACCCACTTCCCTGTCTCGTACTGCACACCTTGCACATTTTAAATGAAGTATTCAGCTAAGAGCGATATTAATAGAGAATATCTATTTAAACTGGCCCTGAAAGGCTTTTTGGCTGAACGTAGCATCAGCAACATACGGAAATACAATGTTCCCTGACTAGATGCCTCTAATACACTATGCCTTCTCCGAAGCTAACCTTACACTTATTTAAGACTAAAGGGTGCTTTACACACTGCGACATCGCTAGCGATATCGTGAGCAATAGCACCCGCCCCCGTCGTTGGTGCGATATGTGGTGATCGCTGCCGTAGCGAACATTATCGCTACGGCAGCGTTACATGCACATACCTGCTCTGCGACGTCGCTGGAGACACCGAACAATCCCTCCTTCAAGGGGGGAGGTGCGTTCAGCGTCACGGCGACGTCACTAAGCGGACGTCCAATAGCAGAGGAGGGGCGGAGATGAGCGGCCGGAACATGCCACCCACCTCCTTCCTTCCGCATTGCCGGTGGACGCAGGTAAGGAGATGTTCGTCGTTCCTGTGGTGTCACACATAGCGATGTGTGACGCCGCGGGAACGACGAACAACCAGCGGCATGCACCAGCAACGATATTATGAAAAGGAGCGACGTGTCAACGATCAACGATTTTTGATGCTTTTGCGATCGTTGATCGTCGCTCCTTGTTGTCACATGCTGCGATGTCGCTAACGACGCCGGATGTGCGTCACTAACGACGTGACCCCGACGATATATCGTTAGCGATGTCGTAGCGTGTAAAGCACCCTTAAGAGTGATATTATTAGTCAATAGAATCTATTTGAAATAGCCCTGACTTGGACTGTTGGTCTAATATAGCACCAGCAAGGACTGTAAGGCTATAAAACGCTGGAAAACCCTGTCCCATCTCTACCGGAAGCTATCACTACACTATTTCCAGGTACAGTGCACAGAGCATGGCGTCTCTGGGTCTTAGGGCGGCTTTGCACGTTGCAACATCGCATGTGCAATGTTGGTGGGGTCATATCGAAAGTGATGCACATCCGGCGTCACTTTCGACATCGTAGTGTGTAAATCCTAGATGATACGATTAATGAGCGCAAAAGCGTCGTTATCGTATCATCGGTGTAGGCTCCGACTTTTTCATAATTACGCTGCCGCGACAGGTACGATGTTGTTCCTCGTTCTTGCGGCTGCACATATCTCTGTGTATGAAGCCGCAGGAGCGAGGAACATCACCTTACCTGCCGCCGGCAGCTATTCGGAAGGAAGAAGGTGGGCGGGATGTTTACATCCTGCTCATCTCCGCCCCTCCGCTTTGATTGGCTGCCTGCCGTGTGACGTCGCTGTGACGTTGTACGACCCGCCCCCTTAGGAAGGAGGCGGGACGCCGGCCAGAGCGACGTCGCAGGGCAGGTGAGTGCATGTGAAGCTGCCGTAGCGATAATGTTCGCTACTCCAGGAATCACAAGATATCGCTGCTGCGACGGGGGCGGGGACTATCGCGTGCGACATCGCAGCATCGGCTTGCGATGTCGCAATGTGCAAAGCTCGCCTAACATAGACTCAATGACGTGATGCAGCCAGCAAATCATAGTAATGCCAGTAGCCAACATGGCTATGACATTATTGTGATTGGTAGACAAGCCCCGTATGTTTAGTGGCTAAATAACAACTGAAAAACATGCAGGGCAGGGACTCAAGCATGACACCCAAGCACCCCCAATGCTCAATTGACTATCCGCAGTGCAGATAATGGACCTGCTGCCCACTGCATGTTGGTCAAATGTACATGCCCTTGTTGCGTTCTAAATCTTGTAAAGATATACGCTCCCCCCTTCATTATTTATTAATGTCCCCCATACTGGGTCCCTTCCTGGTATATATGTCCCTCATCCAGTACTAATGTCCCCCATTCTGGGTCCCTTCCTCTTATATATGTCCCCCATCCTGGGCCCCTTCCTGGTAAATATGTCCTCTAACCTGGTATATATATCCCCATCCTGGGCCCCTTCCTGGTATATGTTTCTCCCATCCTGGTATATTTGTCCCCGATCCTAGTGTGGAGACCCGGGGGTCAGTGGGTGCTCTCGTCCGCTGGCCCGGCCACCTTTAGAAAGACAGCATGGCCCAGGGCTCATCCCAACTGAACGCCGACCTCCTTAACCGTGGGCGGAACATTACTCAGACAACACAGGATGAGGGAATCACAATATTAGGACTTTATTGGATCCCCAAACAATTAACGGCACCTAGCACATAACCAGCAAAACACACAAATGTAACAGGCAACAGAGTCTCACCCTTCCGCTCGCTCACCAGGGATTAGAATGTCCGTGCCTCAGAGCTTCCAGGGCTACTTGTTCCAATCCAGCAGCACCCCACTTTTGGCGGGCACCTACCGAGAATGGAATAACGCCAGATTTAGGGATCTGGTTGAGGTCTGCAAAGTCTGTAGCCAGGTGACCAAATTGTCCCAATCTGGGTTTCTTCCTTAAGTAGTCTCTGGTATGATGAAATGATATAATCCTGACAGCCGGAGTCGAAATCCCTAGACTGCGGTTATGGTCTCCAATCGGAATCGAAGTCCCTAGATTGAAGCCATGTAGCCAAGTGATCCTCTAGTCGGAGCCAAAGTGCCTAGACCGAGTCCACAAGGCATCCTGGTTCTGATCCCCTAGCCAGCTCCTAAGAGCTTAGACTGGAACATGCAACATCCATCAACAACCTGGTGACTCCAGGAAGTCACCTTTTATAGCTATAACCTTCCCTTAGGATATGCTGTGCCCTTATCGGATTGGTTGTACAAGGTTGCTTCTCTTATTGTTTGAATTTCAAGCTATATTCAGATATCCAGAGACAAGGGTGAGACAGGTACGTTACATCACATCTAGCAATTCACTTAGTAATACAATGGGAAGTTCACATAATTGAGTTATCTGGGTGTCTGGCCTTCAGTGGCCAAAACAATTACATGAGTCAACAAAAACTTCAATACTAAACTCCCAAGAGTCTTGTAGAACAATGAGGGATTATCCCCCATCTATAAACAAACTGTCTTCATGTCTGGCTAAATTTTTTCACAGAGAGTAGTAGAGAACGGGTAATTTTCACACCACGCCAATGACCACTGGAGAGGAAAATCAGATCAATGTCGCTTTATTTCATGCTCAGGTCAGGTCTACGCATTTCAGGAGTCTCAGCTCCCTTCCTCAGGACAAATAGGCACAAGAAACATCAAATGAGATTTGATGTTTCTTGTGCCTATTTGTCCTGAGGAAGGGAGCTGAGACTCCTGAAACGCGTAGACCTGACCTGAGCATGAAATAAAGCGACATTGATCTGATTTTCCTCTCCAATGGTCATTGGCGCGGTGTGAAAATTACCCGTTCTCTACTACTCTCTGTTATCAGCCTGTGGGTTGCTGCTGCCGTGACCGATTTTTTCATGCGCATACAGTGGTTGTGACTTTCACACCTCAACCTGGTGAGTGATTCAGCTTGTGTTTACCCTATGTGTTTTGGGGTAAGACCCTATTGCACTTTTTCTCCACAGCTCTACCATATCTTGGCTAAATTTTAAGAAATTTAACCCCTGCTAAGCATTGACAGAGTCCAGGTCATCACATTCCTCCCCCTTCTTAATATTAGCCAGACATTATATAGGCTTCCGATCATCCTTCTCCTCTTGACGGCATTGTCCTTTTTAATGGTGAGGTCAGCAGCAGAGGCTCGCATCTATACACCTCCCCCTGATTACCTTCCCCAGGTTGAGCAGCCATATTGCGGACAAGCACTAAGGTGGGGTCCATGAGTTGGACTTGCATAAATTTCTTACTATCAATCTTCCCCCAGTCAATAGCCACAGTCTGGTTAGGCTTACTCACGGTTGTTGGCTCAGAAGTGGATGATGGAGACTGGGAATGTGAATTATCCTTGGAAAAGATATTAGAAAGATCCACATCAGGGTCCTGCTTGGCTTGGAAGTGGGTGATGGCTGCTACAAACTGGCTGGATAGTCCTTGTCCTAGGTCATACTCCAAAATAACTGGTGTGAGCAGGTAATCCACAAGCCCCATTTTCACTTCCCTCTGGGTGGTATCTGAAACAACAGGCTTGGTGGGGCCATCCATGAACCCCACTTAAATTTCCTCCTGGTTAGTCCCCGAAATAACAGAAGTGGGGAGACCATCCATAAGCTCCATATGGACCTCTTCCTGGTCAGACCCCAAAATAACAGGTGTGGGGATGCTGCTCATAAGCTCCACATCAGCCTTGCTCTGGTCAGTCTCCACAATGACAGGTATGGGGAGGCTGTTCACAAGTCCCACATCGATCGCTTCCTGGTTGGTCCCCAAAATATCAGGTGTGGGGAGGCTGTCCATAAGCTCCACCTCGACCTCTCCCTGGTCATTTCCCAAAATAACTGGTGTGGGGATGGTGTCCATACGCTCCACCTCGACCTCTCCCTGGTCGGTCCTTAGGTCCAACTGCACACATGCCAGAGGGATGTCCGAGCGCTGGTCCTCAACCAGGGAGATGGATAATTGGGAATCTGGTAAATGGTCTTCTGGGGAAACAATAACTGGGCTTACCAGGGTAATGGAGGAACCAGTGTCTCGTAGTCCCTGGCTCTGTATGTCACAGACCTTGACCGGCTGAGCTGGCAGATGGGCTCCAAGCATGGAGCCTCAGTTTTGGAGACAATTTTTATCGATATGTCCATGGCGCCTGTGACGACATGGACTCTCATGGGTTAAAGTTTCTTAAAATCCAGCCAGACAGCATGATAGATTGTCTATAGAAAGGGGAGAAGTCCCTCATTGTTTTTACAAGACTCTTGTTGACTCAATGTAATTGTGTTGGCCACTGAAAGCCAAACGTATTGTTCTCCAGACATTTCCAGTAACCATTGTATTGTAGTTGTGAATTGATAATGTAATTACCTTAGTAGCCATTGTCTAGTCGGTGACTTGCCGACTCCATGTAGACATACTGAGTCTTTCTATGCACATCATTTAAATGAACATTATCCATGCAGCTTGAAATTCATCCAATGGGAGAAGAAATCTTGTCCAACCAATCGATGAGGACGCAGTGTATCCTAAGGGAAGGTTATGGCTATAAAAGGGACTTCTTTAAGCCACCAGGGTGGATGAAGGTTGATGGATGTTGATGGATCCAGTCTAAGCTCTTTGGAGCTGACTAGAGGATCAGGATATCTTATAGCTTCAATCTAGGGACTCCGGTCCCGGTTGGAGACCATATCCACAGCCTAGGGATTTCGACTCCGGCTGCCAGGATTTTAACATCAAACCAGGACTACCTAAGGAGGACACTCAGGTTGGGACAGTTCAGTCACCTGTTACAGACTTTGCAGACCTCAGACAGCTTGGAACCTGTGAGGCATGGACATTCTAAATCCCTGGTGAGCCAGCGGAAGGGTGAGACTCTGTTGCCTGTTACATTTGTGTGTTTTGCTGGTTATGTGTTATGTGCTGTTAATTGTTTGGGGATCCAATAAAGTCTAATTATTGTGGTTCCCTCACCCTGTGTTGTCTGAGTAGTGTTACGCCAACGGTTAAGGAGGCTGGCGTTCAGTTGGGATGAGCCCTGAGCCACGCTGTCTTTCTAAAGGCGGCGGGTTTTAGTGGACGAGAGCACCCACTGAGCCCCGTGTCTCCACAATTGGTGGCAGCAGTGGGATACTACTCAGCCTGGTTTACCCAGGGGAGCTGCAGCGGACTGGTGTTTTCGGACACCGTCCAGGGCTCAACAACCAGGGAGGCAGATAAGCATACCCAGCAGGCCATAGGGGAGGCATTCAGGTTTCGGACGCTGCCATGTCCAACCCCACCAGCTCAGCCATGGGACAAGGACAAGAGAGGAGTTACGACCGCTGCAGTAAATGGATGCTACAGGATCTGTGCCAGAGGCGAAAGATTATCTACTGGAACGCTGAGACTCGGTCAGTCTTGATCCAGAAATTAGTCCGTTGGGATGCCCAGAATGATGCAGAGGACGATGAGGATCCCGCCGATATTGACCCAGAGGATTTAAACTATGTGCCACATCATGGATCTAGTGACAATCGGGAATCAAGTTTGTCCAAAATGGCCCAAGCCACAGCATTGTTGGATGCATTGGGGCCTAGATCCTCAAGAGAAGAGAGGGCTTATGTTCTGGAATATGTTTATGGGATTCCAGCTGCAGTACTGCTAACACCAGCCGGTCGAGAAGGATGGTCCTGCTACCCAGCAGAATCTGCGCCAAAACAAAGGACTACAAACAGGGCCTGTGACTCGCCAAATCTATGGCGCTGTTATACATGTGGGCGTCATGGACATATAGATAAAGATTGTCTCCAAAACCGAGGCCGCATGCTTGGAGCCCGTCTGCCAGTCCAACCAGTCAACATATGCCGAGATGAACCAACGAGACCTGAGGAATGCTACTCCCAAGAAACACCAACAGCTAAGGAAGTGGTTTATCCAGTCTACACCCTACGGCAGGCCGGACACCGTACACCAGCCAACCTCCATCGCCACATCCAGACGGTCAAGGTCGGTGATATACAGGCTCATTGACTTCGAGAGATTGGATCTTCCATCACTCTGGTAAGCCCAGTTATTGTTTCCCCAGAAGACCCTGTACCAGATTCCCAATTATCCATCTCCCTGGCTGAGGGCCAGCGCTCAGACATTCCTCTTGGCATGTGTGCAGTTGGACCTAAGGACCGACCAGGGAGAGGTCGAGGTGGAACTTGTGGACAGCCTCCCCACACCTGGTATTTTGGGGACCAACCAGGAAGTGATCGATGTGGGGATTGTGAACAGCCTCCCCACACCTGTCATTGTGGAGACTAATCATAGCAAGGCTGATGTGGAGCTTATGGACACCTTCCCCACACCAGTTACTTTGGGGTCTGACCAGGAAGAGGTCCATATGGAGTTTATGGACAGCCTCCCCACACCTGTTGTTTCGGGGACTAGCCAAGAGGAAGTTGAAGTGGGGTTCATAGATGGCCCCACCAAGCCTGTTGTTTCGGATACCACTCAAAGGGAAGTGAAAGTGAGGCTTGTGAATTACCTGCTCACACCAGTCATTTTGGAGAATGACCTAGGACAAGGACTATCCAGTCAGTTTGAAGCAGCCATCACCCACCTCCAAGCCAAGCAGGACCCTGATGTGGATCTTTCTAACATCTTTTCCAGGGATGGTTTGCATTCCCGGTCTCCATCATCCACTTCTGAGCCAAGAACCGTGAGTAAGCCTAACCACACTGTGGCTATTGACTGGGGGAGGATTGATAGTGGGAGATTTGTCCAGGCCCAACTCATGGACCCCACCTTAGTGCTTGTCCACAATATGGCTGCTCAACTTGGGGGAGGTAATCAGGGGGAGGTGTATAGATGCAAGCCTCTGTTGCTGACCTCACCATTAAAAAGGACAATGCCGTTAAGAGGAGAAGGATGATCGGAAGCCTATCATGTCTGACTAATATTAAGAAGGGGGAGGAATGTGACGACATGGACTCTCACGGGTTAAAGTTTCTTAAAATCCAGCCAGACAGCATGATAGATTGTCTATAGACGGGGGAGAAGTCCCTCATTGTTTTTACAAGACTCTTGTTGACTCAATGTAATTGTGTTGGCCACTGAAAGCCAGACATATTGTTCTCCAGACATTTCCAGTAACCATTGTATTGTAGTTGTGAATTGATAATGTAATTACCTTAATAGCCATTGACTAGTCGGTGACTTGCCGACTCCTTGTAGATATACTGAGTCTTTCTATGCACATCATTTAAATGAACATTATCCATGCAGCTTGAAATTCATCCAATGGGAGAAGAAATCTTGTCCAACCAATCGATGAGGACGCAGTGTATCCTAAGGGAAGGTTATGGCTATAAAAGGGACTTCTTTAAGCCACCAGGGTGGATGAAGGTTGATGGATGCTGATGGATTCAGTCTAAGCTCTTTGGAGCTGACTAGAGGATCAGGATATCTTATGGCTTCAATCTAGGGACTCCGGTCCCGGTTGGAGACCATATCCACAGCCTAGGGATTTCGACTCCGGCTGCCAGGATTTTAACATCAAACCAGGACTACCTAAGGAGGACACTCAGGTTGGGACAGTTCAGTCACCTGTTACAGACTTTGCAGACCTCAGACAGCTTGGAACCTGTGAGGCATGGACATTCTAAATCCCTGGTGAGCCAGCGGAAGGGTGAGACTCTGTTGCCTGTTACATTTGTGTGTTTTGCTGGTTATGTGTTATGTGCTGTTAATTGTTTGGGGATCCAATAAAGTCTAATTATTGTGGTTCCCTCACCCTGTGTTGTCTGAGTAGTGTTACGCCCACGGTTAAGGAGGCCGGCGTTCAGTTGGGATGAGCCCTGAGCCACGCTGTCTTTCTAAAGGCGGCGGGTTTTAGTGGACGAGAGCACCCACTGAGCCCCGTGTCTCCACAGCGCCCACATGTATAACAGCGCCGTAGATTGGGCAAGTCACAGGCCCTGTTTGTAGACCTTTGTTTCAGTGCAGCTTCTGCTGGGTAGCGGGGCCATCCTTCTCGAGCGGCTGGTGTTAGCAGTACGGCAGCTGGAACCCCATAAACATATTCCAGAACACAAGCCCTCTCTTTTCTCGAGGATTTAGGCCCCAATGCAGCCAACAACGCTGTGGCTTGGGCCATTTTGGACCAAGTTGATTTCCGATTGTCACTAGATCCATGATGTGACACATAGTTTAAATCCTGTGGGTCAATATTGGCGGGATCCTCATCGTCCTCTGAATCATTCTGGGCATCCCAAAGGACTAATTTCTGGATCAAGTCTGACCGAGTGTCAGCGTACCTGTAGTCAATCTTTCGCATCTGGCACAGATCCTGTAGCATCCATTTACTGCTGCGGTCGTAACTCCTCTCTGGTCCTTGTCCCATGGCTGAGCTGGTGGGGTTGGACATGGCAGCGTCCGAAACCTGAATGCCTCCCGTATGGCCTGCTAGGTATGCTTATGTGCCTCCCTGGTTGTTGAGCCCTGGACGGTGTCCACGAACAGCAGTCCTCTGTAGGTCCCCTTGGATAAACCAGGCTGAGTAGTGTACCACCGCTGCCACCAATTGTGGAGACCCGGGGGTCAGTGGGTGCTCTCGTCCGCTGGCCCGGCCGCCTTTAGAAAGACAGCAAGGCTCAGGTCTCATCCCAACTGAACGCCGGCCTCCTTAACCGTGGGCGGAACATTACTCAGACAACACAGGATGAGGGAATCACAATATTAAGACTTTATTGGATCCCCAAACAATTAACGGCACATAGCACATAACCAGCAAAACACACAAATGTAACAGGCAACAGAGTCTCCCCCTTCCGCTGGCTCACCAGGGACTAGAATGTCCATGCCTCAGAGCTTCCAGGGCTACGTACTCCAATCCAGCAGCACCCCGCTTTTGGCGGCACCCACCGACAATGGAATAATGCTAGATTTAGGGATCTAGCTGAGGTCTGCAAAGTCTGTAGCCAGGTGACCAAATTGTCCCAACCTGGGTTTCTTCCTTAAGCAGTCTCTGGTACGATGAAATTATATAATCCTGGCATCCGGAGTCGAAATCCCTAGACTGTGGTTATGGTCTCCAATCGGAATCGAAGTCCCAAGATTGAAGCCATGTAGTCAAGTGATCCTCTAGTCGGAGCCAAAATCCCTAAACCGAGTCCACAAGGCATCCTGGTTCTGATCCCCTAGCCAGCTCCTAAGAGCTTAGACTGGATCATGCAACATCCATCAACAACCTGGTGACTCCAGGAAGTCACCTTTTATAGCCATAACCTTCCCTTAGGATAAACTGTTCCCTTATCGGATTGGTTGTACAAGGTTGCCTCTCTTATTGGATGAATTATCAAGCTATATTCAAATATCCAGAGACAAGGGTGAGACAGGTACGTTACATCACATCTAGCAATTCACTTAGTAATACAATGGGAAGTTCGCATAATTGAGTTATCTGGGTGTCTGGCCTTCAGTGGCCAAAACAATTACATGAGTCAACCAAAACTTCAATACTAAACTCCCAAGAGTCTTGTAGAACAATGAGGGATTATCCCCCATCTATAAACAAACTGTCTTCATGTCTGGCTGAATTTTAAGAAATGTAACCCCTGCTAAGCATTGACAGAGTCCATGTCGTCACACCTAGTATATATGTTCCCATCCTGGGCCCCTTCCAGTTATATATGTCCCCTATCCTGGTGTGTATGTCCCCCATCTTGGTGTGTATGTCCCCCATCCTGGAGTGTATGTCCCCCATCCTGGTGTGTATGTCCCCCATCCTGGTGTGTATGTCCCCCATCCTGGAGTGTATGTACCCCATCCTAGAGTGTATGTCCCTCATCCTGGTGTGTATGTTCCCATCCTGGTGTGTATGTTCCCATCCTGGTGTGTATGTTCCCCATCCTGGTATGTATGTCCCCCATCCTGGTATGTATGTCCCTTATCCTGGTGTGTATGTCCCGCATCCTGGTGTGTATGTCCCCCATCCTGGTATGTAAGTCCCCCCATCCTGGTGTGTATCTTCCCATCCTAGTGTGTATGTCCCCCATCCTGGTATATATGTTCCCAACCTGGTATATACGTCCCCCGTACTGCCTCTAATGCATAAAAAACCCATTCTACTCACCTTCCCTCTGCTGCCATGTTGCACGATGTCCTCCTCTGTAATTCAGTGGTCAACAGATGACATCTGCGTCCCTGCTATTACGATGCATGATGTCACTGCCATGCAACATCAATGCTTGGCACGCCGATGCCAGCTGCCGGCCTTTTTGTGTCTGGCACAGTGTATTACAGTGCAGGGACCCTATGGTTCTCTGTGTTGCAATGCATCTATACATGTGTGTTGTGTATATTGCATATACGTTGCTGTTTACATATGTGTTGTGTAATATTGTAGCAGTTGCTGGAGATGGATTGGATGTAATAAGAATCTCTGCAGCTGCTCCTGTATTAATACCATCCACAACCTGCAGCTCCTCCGCAGTCTTACGTTCCTCCAGATCCTTAAGCATCTGTCCACATAGGCGTCCGGAGCTGCAATGCTCTGCAGAGTTTACCCCTTCTACAGAATGTGATATCAGCATAATTTAAAGGAAAATGCTCCCCAAGATATGAAGTCATAGAGAGGCGGCATTACTATATGGAGGCTCAGAGGGGGCGCTACTCACACACTGTACACTATAGCACCAGGTCATCAGCCAGGAGTATACCAGGGTGAGAGGTTGTTAGCCCCGCCCCCAGTGATGACATCACTGGTACAATGAGATGTGACCAAATGTGACATCATATATTAAGGATTTGTTTAGCTCTTTACATTGCACTCATGGTTTGGGGTTGGGCGGAGGAGGACGTCTACATCTCCTGATATCACCCACACTTTAATACACGCTGTCTCTAACATCATGTCTTCCTTCTATCTGAAACTGAATCTCTCCAAAACTGAACTTGTGTTTCCTCCCTCTGCTAACCAACCTATACCAGATATCACAATTGCCTTGGGTTTTTCAACCACATCTCCCAGCAGCACGATCGCTGTCTGACAGAACTTTCCTTTAATCTATATATCCAATCACTCACTCATGTCACCTGCATCGAAGAAACATCTCCAGAATCCGACGTTTTTTTCACCTTTGAAACTCTAAAATTCTTATTGTTGCTCTTATTTATTCTCATCTGGGCTACTGCAACTCTCTCCAGATCGGTCTCCTTCTAACCAAACTCTCCCCTCTCCAATGAACCTGAATGCAGCAGCCAGGATCATATTTCTGTCCAGCAGCTACACTGATGCCTCCACCCTGTGCCAGTCATTGCACTGGTTACCCATCCATTAGAGTACAATATAAACTTAAAGGGGTTATCCGGCTTATTTTGAGGTTTTTTTCATTATTACCCTATTGGGCTACATTGGGGCAGGTAAGTAGATAGTGACCACTTACCTGCCCTGCTGTCAGCCCCTCTCTCCCGGCTCAGAGTGGTCATGTGACCGGTCCTGCCGCGATTTTGTTGCTTCCGGTCATTTCATGTCAACATGGGCAGGGCCATGTTGACATGCAAATCTGGAACAGCATGTTGCCGCCTTGCTGGGAGGGTACAGTGCGTGGAGTCCCCACCCCCCTTCCCTGCACCCTCCCACACATTCCCCCGCACCCCATACTCTGCCCACAACCTCCCCCTGCACTTCTGTGGGGTCTGTGACCTGGCGGCGGCTGCCGTGGTGTCAGCGCCAGCACCGGGCCCCTGCTCAGGATCACACATTCAAATGTACCACCATCACATATCACAGATGCCGGTCTATTTGAAAGCGCTGATGAGAAGGAGCGTTGCGCTTCTCATCACTGTCCCTCCCGCTGTCTGTGCTCTCTTCAGCACAGCGGTGACGTCACTACTGTGCTGATATGGCCAGAGCACAGACAGCGTGCGAACGTGCAGGAGCGGCGGGGACCGAGGGCGGGTGAGTATGTACTCCCTACATGTGTTCCCTATGGTGGGGTCGGTGCAGAGCGCCGTGTGTGTATGCAGTGCAGAGCCTGATGTGTGTATGTGGTGCAGAGCCTGATGTGTGTATGCGGTGCAGAGCCTGATGTATGCTGTGCAGAGCCTGATGTGTGTATGCGGTGCAGAGCCCGATGTGTGTATGTGTCGCGGGCGGGGAGGAGGGTGTCAGCACACTACGCTCACCCCTTCTGCTCGGCTCCGGCGGCTGCTGCTCAGTGGTGGCTCGAGCGGTGGGCCGGATCCCGGGGGTTTCTCGAGCGGCACTCCTCGCCCGTGAGTGAAAGGGGTTGGTTGGGTGTGGGGATTGTTTATCGTCCGTGACGCCACCCACGGTTGTGGTGATTTCACCACCGCTGCTCAATACGGGGATCCCGGGGATGGTGATGCGGAGCAGCCAGGTGTTGTGTTGCCCCTCCATGGGTAGGGGTTGGTGATCCCGGGGCCCGGTGATGGCTTGGGAGGTGCAGGGCCTGGTGGGCGCAGGGACGCGGGGGCAGCGCTGTGCCTTGCGGCACTGTGGTACTCACTCAGCCTGAGACGTTGACACAGTTTTTACGGTAAACCAAACGGCTGGTAAGACGGTCCCACGGACGGCTGCACTTGCTCTCCCGGTAGGTGACGGTGATGTCCCTTTTCCTAGCACCTTTGTGTACTTGTTGGTTGCGATGGGTCCCCACCGGTAACCCGCTCCCCGGCTTCAAGCTGGACCGGAGGAGCTCTACTCTTTGCCCGCAGGCGCTGGCCCTAAGAAACTGGTGCCTTGGCGGTGGCGGTGTCTCTCTTACACTGGCTGGGCTGTTGCCTTCAATCGGGACTTGGTTGTTGAGGGATCTACGTCCCCTTCACTGACGGATTCGGCAAATTATGGCGACTCCAAGCCTTGCCGGGGTCCGAGAGGCCCCTGCCCTGGTGCTGACTGTCCTTCGGAACACTGCTCCAGACCACCGGGCACACAGCCTACGGGGTCCTTCCAGGAACTTCCAAACGGTCCCCCTTCAGACAGTCACCGCCGTTGCTGACCTTGCTGACCTGTCCTGCACTCAGCTGGACTCTTCAGGCTTTGCACACTCTTTCTGTTCTGTCACCACTCTTGCTTTCCTCCTTTACTACTTTTCTTCCTTCACTTTCACTTAGCTGTTTACTTTAGCCCTGTCTGGGCTACTCCTCCACTCCTTCCACTTCCTCCTCCCTGACTCAACTGCCTGGTTTCTCCCGCCTCCAGAGCTGTGAACTCCTCGGTGGGCGGAGCCAACCGCCTGGCCCACCCCCTGGTGTGAATCATCAGTCTCTGGAGGAAGGCAACAAGGATTTTTGGTTAGCTTAGATGTTCCTACCTGGGATGTAGGGTGTGGTGGTGTGTGACCTGTGTCCCCTGGCTTGCCCAGGGCGACACATATGCGGTGCAGAGCCCGATGTGTGTATGCGGTGCAGAGCCCGATGTGTGTATGCGGTGCAGAGCCCGATATGTGTATGCGGTGCAGAGCCTGATGTGTGGGGTGGAGCCAGGCGGTTGGCTCCACCCACCGAGGAGTTCACAGTTACCGCCAACCTACCGGGAGTGACCGCCGCAGCCGTCTGTGGGACTCGTCCATCCAGCCGTTTGTTTTACCAGAGACTCCGTGTACGTTACTGGCTGAGTAAGTACCACCGTGCCGTCTGGCACTGCGCTGCCCCCGTGACCCTGCACCCGGCCAAGCCCCGCAATCCACCTTACAGTCAACAACTCCGGGCCCCGGGACTACCAAAATCCCCCTACCCACGGAGGGGAGAGAAACATCCCAGCTGCTCCCTGTCATCGCTCCCGGGATCCCCGTACAGAGCAGCGGTGGTGCCCCAACCTCACCACACACCGTGAGTGGCGTCACAAACCGACATCCCAAACCCCAACAGACCACCCCTTTCACTCACGGGCGAGGAGCGCCGCTCGAGTCCCCGGATCCGGCCCACCGCTCGAGCCACCGAGCAGCAGCAGCAGCCGGACCCGAGCCGCAAGCGCGGTCGAGCAGCGCACCCCCCGCCCACGACATATGCGGTGCAGAGCCTGATGTGTGTATGCAGTGCAGAGCCTGATGTGTGTATGCGGTGCAGAGCCTGATGTATGTATGCGGTGCAGAGCCTGATGTGTGTATGCGGTGCAGAGCCTGATGTGTGTATGCGGTGCAGAGCCTGATGTGTGTATGCGGTGCAGAGCCTGATGTGGTGTGGGGTGCAGAGCCATATGTGGGGCTGTTATTTGCAATGCTGTAGTGATAACAGGTCAGGTGCTGGGGCAGAATATACTGACAGGGAATGTGTGCAGGGGGCGGGCAGGGGGCGAGGCTGGACACTGGGGTGGGGCTGGACAGTGAGGCCGGGCGGTGCCAGCTGTGACTGGGAGGTTTTGCACAGGAAGTGGTCAGTTTGCTGGAGCTGAATGTAAACCAGGAGCTGCAGAGAATAAAGGGTGAATTCAAGAGGAACAAAAGTTAGAAAACAAAAAATAACAATGTAGGGGTGTTTTATATGACAATACAGCACAGATTAGCTTAAACTCAAAAATTTTTGTTATGTCGGACAACCCCTTTAACTCTCACCACAGTTCTGTACCACCCTCCATCTTCTCTCTAATCTCTGATTATCACCATTCCACAACTGAGTCAAGACAAACATCTCCAGAATCCGACCTTTTTTCACCTTTGAAACGCTAAATCTCTTATTGTTGCTCTTATTTCTTCTCATCTGGACTACTGCAACTTTATCCTGATCGGTCTCCTTCCAACTAAACTCTCCCCTTTCCAATCCATCCTGAATGCAGCAGTCAGGATCATATTTCTGTCCAGCAGCTACACTGATGCCTCCACCCTGTGCCAGTCATTGCACTGGTTACCCATCTATTAGAGTACAATATAAACTTAACTCTCTCACCACAGTTCTGCACCATCCTCCATCTTCTCCCTAATCTCTGATTATCACCCATCCCATGGGCTCCATTCCACAACTGATTCAAGACAAACATCCTCCATAATCCAAACCTCGCACCTCAATGTCCCAAGACTTGTCTTGAACTGCGCTTGTTTTCTGGAATGCACTACCCTGGATGATTCGACTAATACTTAGCTGCCATGTTTTTAAGTGTGATGATGAAATCACTCACCAAGGGGCTTCAGAGCCCAATGTATATTAGGTAATTGTCACTTAAGCGATTGTCCTATCTTTTCATTTACCAAAGCTGTCGACAGAGGCTTCAGTTTACGGCCATGTGCACCTCTGAAGGCTTTTTGCAGGGTTGAGTCCTCCCTATTATGATAGGGAGAGGACAGGTCACACTCTCCGCTTCCGCCTGAGCGAGCAGGATGGATCTGACAGTGGATAAACAGGGAGAGAGATTTATTCCCTGGTGGGGAATTGAAGTCACAAACCATTAAATTCCTTGATACAACTTATCTCTTTATTGCATAAGAGTAAAGGTAAAAGGTATTGTGCTACGAGGGGGACTCCTGGCAATTAACCCCTTCTGCGCAGGATTGGAGAAATCTGCAAAAAATGGAAATATGGTAAATTCAGAATCTATGGCCCTTCCGCTGTCAGACGCCATAGTGCAATATCATGTCCTACTTACCCACCAAGATTTTCACCGCCAATATCCAAACAATGCGTTTTGTGTGTTAGCGCCATATTTTATTATTACTGTATTGTATATAAATTCGGTATCTTTAGTCGCTGCGGCGTCCCCGGGGAGGATCTGTGCGCCGCTCGCAGAAACTTCCAAACTGTCACCGTGTATGTTCTATAAATTATTCACACACAGCCAGAGATGCCGCTCCTTCACCCCCTCAGCGCTAATGACAAGTAACGGCGGAAAATAAAAGATGTTTTTCCCTCGTTTGTAGGGTACATCCCAGGGAGGTTTATACTTTGCTATAAAACCACAAGGAGCAGAAACAGTCCATAAACATGTTTGTTGTTTACAGGCTGCAAATGCTTCATGTTCTGCAAGATGCAGGAAATAACCAAAGGAAAGTCACAGTAAAAAATCTGCTGGAAAAGATGTGTATACTGCCCCCTATGTGCCAGAATATAACTACTATAATACTGCCCCCTATGTGCCAGAATATAACTACTATAATACTGCCCCCTATGTGCCAGAATATAACTACTATAATACTGCCCCCTATGTGCCAGAATATAACTACTATAATACTGCCCCCTATGTGCCAGAATATAACTACTATAATACTGCCCCCTATGTGCCAGAATATAACTACTATAATACTGCCCCCTATGTGCCAGAATATAACTACTATAATACTGCCCCCTATGTGCCAGAATATAACTACTATAATACTGCCCCCTATGTGCCAGAATATAACTACTATAATACTGCCCCCTATGTGCCAGAATATAACTACTATAATACTGCCCCCTATGTGCCAGAATATAACTACTATAATACTGCCCCCTATGTGCCAGAATATAACTACTATAATACTGCCCCCTATGTGCCAGAATATATCTACTATAATACTGCCCCCTATGTACAAGAATATAGCTACTATAATGCTGCCCCTATGTACAAGAATATAACTACTATAATACTACCTCCTATGTACAAAAGAATATAACTACTATAATACTGCCCCCTATGTGCCAGAATATAACTACTATAATACTGCCCCCTATGTGCCAGAATATAACTACTATAATACTGCCCCCTATGTGCCAGAATATATCTACTATAATACTGCCCCTATGTACAAGAATATAGCTACTATAACACTGCCCCTATGTACAAGAATATAACTACTATAATACTGCCCCTATGTACAGGAATATAACTACTATAATACTGCTCCTATGTACAAGATTATAACTACTATAATACTGTCCCTATGTACAAGAATATAACTACTATAATACTGCCCCTATGTCCAAGAATATAACTACTATAATACTGCCTCCTATATACAAGAATATACCTAGTATAATTCAGCCTCCTATGTTCAAGAATATATCTACTATAATACTGCCTCCTATGTACAAGAATATAACTACTATAATACTGCCCCCTATGTGCCAGAATATATCTACTATAATACTGCTCCTATGTACAAGAATATAACTACTATAATACTGCCTCCTATGTACAAGAATATAACTACTATAATACTGCCCCCTATGTGCCAGAATATATCTACTATAATACTGCCCCTATGTACAAGAATATAGCTACTATAACACTGCCCCTATGTACAAGAATATAACTACTATAATACTACCTCCTATGTACAAAAGAATATAACTACTATAATACTGCCCCCTATGTACAAGAATATACCTAGTATAATACTGCCTCCTATGTTCAAGAATATATCTACTATAATACTGCCTCCTATGTACAAGAATATAACTACTATAATACTACCTCATATGTACAAAAGAATATAACTACTATAATACTGCCCCATGTACAAGAATATAACTACTATAATACTGCTCCCTATATACAAGAATATAACTACTATAATACTGCTCCCTATGTACAAGAATATAACTACTATAATACTGCCCTCTATGTACAAGAATATAACTACTATAATACTGCCTCCTAAGTACAAGAATATAACTACTATAACACTGCTCCCTATGTACAAGAATACAACTACTATAATACTGCTCCTATGTACAGGAATATAACTACTTTAGTACTGCCCCTATGTACAAGAATATAACTACTATGATACTGCCCCTATGTACAAGAATATAGCTACTATAATACTGTTCCTATGTACAAGAATATAACTACTATAATATTGCCCCTATGTACAAGAATATAGCTACTATAATACTGCCCCTATGTACAAGAATATAACTACTATAATATTGCCCCTATGTACAAGAATATAACTATTATAATACTGCCCCCTATGTACAAGAATATAACCACTATAATACTGCCCCCTATGTACAAGAATATAACTACTATAATGCTGCCCCTATGTACAAGACTATAACTACTATAATACTGCCCCCTATGTACAAGAATATAACTACTATAATACTACCCTCTATGTACAAGAATATAACTACTATAATACTGCTCCTATGTACAAGAATATAACTACTATAATACTGTTCATACTGTAAATGACCCAGCTGGCTCCCGTACAGAGTAGAGCTTTGGACCTCGGAGTCCCCAGTGGTTCCTGCATGGGCTGGAAAGCCCTTACCCCAGACTATAGTATGGCAAGTCGGACCTATTCTGCCTGAAAAGGCCATTGAGCGCTTCACATTCCTCCTAAGGAACTGGAGGGAGAGCAGAGTCCAATACTCAAACCCTAGCGCATGACAAGAAAAAAATATGGATGGAAGTACCTGTGACGCCCCTGAGGCTTCAGTTGCCACAGGGTACTGCATCTCACTTAAGGTGCAGTACTCATCCCGAGTAAGGAAGAGGTTAATTGCTGGTGTTCACCACATTCACAAACTACACACAGTCAGGTGCTTTCCCACTGGGATTGGCCTAGGGTAGATAGGGGGTGACCATCACGAGGCACGGGACTTTCCCGGTCACTAGAACAACCACCTGGGGGGCGGGCACCACTTGGGGAAAAGGAAGGAGCATCTTCACACTTAGGCTATGTGCGCACGTTGCGTACAGTCACTGCAGAAATTTCTGCAGCGATCTGAAGAGCACATGTGCGCTTCTAATCGCTGCAGAAAATGTCCGTAGTGAAAAGAAAAAAAAAGCCGATTCCATGCGCTCTGACTGCAGTCCCTCCCATAGACAGAGCAGGACCTGCAGGCAGAGCGCACGGAAGAAGTGACATGTCACTTCTTAGAACGCTCGCTTCGGACAGCAGCCGAAGCGCTGCGCTCTAAGATGCCACGTGCGCACGGCCCCTGCACAATCTCCATAGATTATGCAGGGGACGCAGGACGCATGCAGTTACGCTGCGCTACAAAGCGCAGCGTAACTGCATGTAATTACGCAACGTGCGCACATAGCCTTAAGCAGTTTACCCCGGGCACAGCTTGGGGTAAGGAGCACAGTCAGGACCTCGGTACAGGCATTTTCTTCCTTACACTTCTGGAGCACTGCAAGATCCGAGGCTCGGAGCAGGCCGCTCAGCTACAGGGGATTCCAGGGTCTGCGGAGAGTGCAGGAAACACTCGCAGCCCATTCCACATTCCATCCACAGAATTGGAAGGACCCCGACCAGAAAGGAAACACAGAGGGAACACCGGCGGTGACCTCCAAATTATCCGGGATCAGCTGGGGCCCATCACGGCAGAGACCGGCACTCCAAGGGTGACAACCGGACTGTGAGTAAAAGACCTTAAACTGCAACCACTGAGTCAGCCCCTCATTGCTGACGCCCCGCGCTCTGGCGCCAACGGCCACTACCACCCCCATCATCCTCCCTAGAGCCTAGCTCTACCTGTGGGGAGCTGAACCATCACGGCTGCGACACCATCCGCCCCAGAGGACAGCACCCGCAGCGGTGGCTAATCCTTGGCCGCACACGACAGGTGGTGTCACAAGACAACTACTACTTCCAATATCCTCAACACCTTCATCCTTCTCCACTTTCCATTTCGTGGACACCTCAGAGTCACGAAACCGGGCAGGGCCACCCGTGACAATCTCATGACTCTCACCGGCCCGGTGATGAGTATTCCCAAGACCGCGTGGGGTGCTCCATATCAAGTAAGCTAAAAATCCCCAGACTGCTGTCCCTGAGGTATCCTGACATAATAAGGTGTCCTATCCTCTGACGGTAACATCAACAGGGGGACAATGTATCACCAAATTACCATCAATAAATATTATCACTGGCACACAAGAACCTGAGTGTCTCCATCCACACTCTTTAAGTTCTTGCTTTGTGTTCTGTGTATTTAGTTGTGTAATGATTGTGTGTATTGTCCTTATGTATTTATGTTTTGTATTAATGGAGGAATTTTATTATAATTGCATTTGTTTGATCTCTCCAGGCTGCGGCTGAGCTGGTTTCGGGGCACATGGCTGTGTGTGCGGTGACTGGATGCCATGCTCCCCTCCCCCGTGGCTGTGACATTGAAACGCTCTATTATATCGCACATCTACATACTGAACACTTTAAGTGCTTCTTCTACGTCTCCCTGATCCTAGAGGGGTAATTTTGCTGTTTTCTGCCATCAGATCCTGACATTCTGCTCGGATTATACATTGTCACCAGGCAGCGGTGTCCTACAGGCTCCGCAGTCATCACACCTGTATATGGAGGGGAAAAATAGAGGACCCAGTGCAGGAACGGTGGGCACTTACCCAGTGCAGGGACGGGGGGACTTACCCATTGCAACTACAGGGGGCACTACCAAGTGCTGGGATAGGGGGTGTGACGCCCGGCCCTGGGCAAGCCAGGGGTCACAGGTCATAACACCACCACACCCTACACCCCGGATAGGTACACCAAAGCTACACAAAAATCCTTGTTGCCTTCCTCCAGGGGCTGATGTCCACACCACGGGGTGGGCCAGGCGGTTGGCTCCGCCCACCGAGGAGTACACAGCCCTGGAGGCGGGAAAACCAGGCAGTTGAGTTTAGGGAGAGTGAGAGTTAGGCTGGGGCCACACGGGGATTACTGCGATCCACTTGCATGAGACTCGGCTCACGCTGGCAGTACAGCAGAGCCGAGTCTCATGCTTGTGTCCTTGCAACTGAGGTCCGTTCGTGCGAGCAGACCTCAGCTGCGGGGGGCGGGCCGGCACTCAGGAGGGGAGGGAGGGATTTCTCTCCCTCTCTCCTGCGTAGTCAGCTATAGCCATTCTCGCACTGCACTAGCAGTACACCGGTGTACCGCGAGTGCAGTGCGATTTTTCTCTCGCCCCATTCACTTGAATGGGTGCGAGAGAAAGAGTCTCGGATTACAATCGCAGCATGCTGCGATTGTTTTCTCAGTCCGATTAGGGCTGAGAAAATAATCGCCCATGTGTGCTGACACACAGGCTAGAATTGGTCCGAGTGGAATGCGATGTTTTATCGCACTCCACTCGCACCGATTTTCTCGCCGTGTGGCTTAGCCCTTAAGAGTGAAGTGGTAGAGGAGCAAGAGAGGAAGGAGAAGGAGGACAGTGAGAGTAGTGACAGAGGAAGTGACAGTTGAGAAAGCCTGAAGTTGGTCCGGGTGTGTGCCCCGGACTGAGACAGCAAGGTCAGCAGACGGCGGTGACTGTCTGCAGGAGAGGCTACTTGGAGGTTGCCGAAAGGACCGTGGACGGGTGGTGGCCCGGCGGTACTGGAGCGGTATACGAAGAGAAGCCAGCACCATTGGCAGGGGCCTTTCGGATCCCGGCAAGGCTAGGAGTCGCCGTGAATTTGCCAAATCCGTCAGTGAAGGGGACCTCTGGGTCTCCCAACAACCAAATCCCGATTGAAGGCAACAGTCCAACCGTTAGAGAGAGACACCGCCACCGCCAAGGCACCAGTTTCTCAGGGCCAGCGCCTGCGGGCAAAGAGGGGCTCCTCCGGCACATATCCAAGCCGGGGAGCGGGTTACCGGTGGGAACCCATCGCTACCAACATAGACTTAGGTGCAGGAAAAGGGACCGTCACCGTCAACTACCGGGGAAAAGCAACAGCAGCCGTCCGTGGGAACCGTCTTTCCAGCCGTGTGTTTTACCGAGAACTGTGTCACCGTCTCAGGCTGAGTGAGTACCACAGTGCCGTGAGGCACAGCGCTGCCCCCGCGTCCCTGCACCCCACCAAGCCCTGCACCGGCCCTGCCATCCAGCATCCCCCAACTCATCACTGGGCCCCGGGACAACCACCCCCTACCCACGGAGGGGAGAACTAACAACTTTGCTGCTCCCTGTCACCGCTCCCGGGATTCCCATACAGAGCAGCGGTGGTGTCCCTACAATCACCACAACCGTGGGTGGCGTCACGGACAATAAACTATCCCAAAAACCAAACCCCTTTCACTCACGGGCGAGGAGCGCCGCTCGAGTCCCCGGGATCCGGCCCATCGCTCGAGCCACCGAGCAGCAGCAGGCCGCAGCAGCAGCGGCGGCCAGACCCGAGCAGTGGGAGAGCGCAGCGTCCCCTCCTCCGCCCGCGACAACTTGGCGTCACGAACAGGATCTTACCGCTCTGCCGTTGGGTAGAGGTGCGCCTTGTGACCGCCGGAGGTGTCCGGCCGGAAAATTTCAGAAGTCGCCATATTTGGCGCGAAGAGTTCCCGCTCGAGCGTCTTCTCGAGTAGCAGAGGCGCGAAGGCCAAAACCCCGCCCCGATAGAGGAGGGGCCTGAAAGAGGCTAAGGGGGACGAAATGACGACTGAGTACATGTAGCCGTGGCTATAAAAGCAGGGACGCCAGGACTCTGCAGCCATCTTGTTCCTGGAAGAAGCCGCCAGCAGCATGTGGATGCCGTCCCGAAGTACCGTAGCCCCCGCGCCGGGAACCGCGGCGTGGGTGGAGATCCGGACCGCGCAGCTCTACCAGAGGCTGCAGGTCAAAATGCAGCTCCTCATGGAGGAGTGGGAGACCGACATGGCAGACGTGATAGCAACCGTGCGGAGACGCGAGGAGGAAGCTGAGGAAGGGAGGGTGAGTGACCCACGCCCCGATGCCCTTGAAGGGCCGGTCATCGCGGCTGCGGGACCCGGTCTAAACCCTCTCGCCCTGTTACCTCCCTCGCCACCCGTCTCGGAAGCCGTGACCCCGCCACTAGGCCCGCTGCCACCGCAACCGGTAGCGATACCCAGCATGCCCGCCCCGGCGGGCCGACCTGTAGCCGGAGCCCGTAGCAAACCGGAGGTGCTGCCGTGGAAAGCCCCGAAGTCTGAACCGGAGGCATCCCCCGAGAAGTCCCCCGAGCCGGAGCCGACAGCCCGCTCCGTGCCGAAGGCCCAGGAGAGGAAAGCCCCTGTGCCCATCCCCCACACCTCAGCTGAGGTTGTGCCGGGTTGCCGCTGCAAGGCGGCGTCCAAGGCCAACTCACCGCGGGACCTGCCGCCCAGATCCCTAACAGTGGGCAGCGTCCAAAATGTCCCGCGGGGCCCGACCCGTGCGCCGGAGCTCGCAGCAGCGCCGTACTGGGACAGGGAGCCGGTACCGCTGGGCCTGGAAATCGGTGAGAGAGAAAGAAAGAAGGCAGAGCTGGTAGCCCGTACGATCCGGGAGAAGGAGAGCCTGAGACAAGCTACCTTCCGGGTCCGAGGCCCGCTGTATGAGGGGCAGGTGAGGCGGTTTGATGTCCGCCGGGGCTATGGATTTATTTATGAACCGGGCCTGGAGGCCGAAGTGTTTATAGCCCGGCGGGATGTGAATGCTCACCTGCCAGAGGAGCACCCCGGTCGTAACCTGATGCCGGGCGACATAGTTCAGTACACCCGGCACTGTGGGGAGAGGGGGTGGTTCGCGCTGGATGCTAAGTTAAGGGGCAGCCAGGAGGCCCGTGTGAGCGCCGCGCCCCCTCCCTCAGGTGACGCTGAGGACTCCGAGTGATGGCAGCGGGACACCGTTGCACAGTCCCCGTTGGGACCAGAAGTCTGTGTGCGTTTGAAAGTTTTGAAAAGTTTTGAGATAAAATGAAAGTAATCAACCAAAGCCTCAGCTGATTGTCAACCATGATTGGAAATGGCCGTTGCCGGCATTGTTGTCCCCGTGGGGACCATCCACAATGTTTTGCATAGGGAACTCTCTATGGACAAGCCCGTGAACTTGCAGGGCAACCACAAACGTTAAGTGGCTTGTAAATAAAAATGTTGTGTTGCAGCTAACCGTTACCGCCTCCGGAGAGGCAGGTTGGAGGGAGGGCCCGCAGTGGAGCAGGCTGGGGCCCAGCCACCACAGGAACCGGTGGCTACCCTCTGGAGGGGAAGGACAGATCCCGCTCGGGTAACTGGTTCAGGACTGGGGTCAAGGGGTGCTGCCTGTTTCTTAGAGGCAGCATCAGGGCCAGGTTACTTGGGTGGGAGAGAGCGGCAGCAGCAACCGTTTGTTACGTAACGTTTAAGAAAAAGTGCCTCCCGCTGTGGGATGAAGTTATTATGCTTGTGTTTATGTTTTTATCTTTTCCAAAAAAATAAAACCGGTGTTGGACGGGCAGCCCGCGGACGGTCTGCATTTTGCTAAGGGGGAATGTGACGCCCTGGGCAAGCCAGGGGTCACAGGTCATAACACCACCACACCCTACACCCCGGATAGGTACACCAAAGCTACACAAAAATCCTTGTTGCCTTCCTCCAGGGGCTGATGTCCACACCAGGGGGTGGGCCAGGCGGTTGGCTCCGCCCACCGAGGAGTACACAGCCCTGGAGGCGGTAAAACCAGGCAGTTGAGTTTAGGGAGAGTGAGAGTTAAGAGTGAAGTGGTAGAGGAGCAAGAGAGGAAGGAGAAGGAGGACAGTGAGAGTAGTGACAGAGGAAGTGACAGTTGAGAAAGCCTGAAGTTGGTCCGGGTGTATGCCCCGGACTGAGACAGCAAGGTCAGCAGACGGCGGTGACTGTCTGCAGGAGAGGCTACTTGGAGGTTGCCGAAAGGACCGTGGACGGGTGGTGGCCCGGTGGTACCGGAGCGGTATACGAAGAGAAGCCAGCACCATTGGCAGGGGCCTTTCGGATCCCGGCAAGGCTAGGAGTCGCCGTGAATTTGCCAAATCCGTCAGTGAAGGGGACCTCTGGGTCTCCCAACAACCAAGTCCCGATTGAAGGCAACAGTCCAACCGTTAGAGAGAGACACCGCCACCGCCAAGGCACCAGTTTCTCAGGGCCAGCGCCTGCGGGCAAAGAGGGGCTCCTCCGGCACATATCCAAGCCGGGGAGCGGGTTACCGGTGGGAACCCATCGCTACCAACATAGACTTAGGTGCAGGAAAAGGGACCGTCACCGTCAACTACCGGGGAAAAGCGACAGCAGCCGTCCGTGGGAACCGTCTTTCCAGCCGTGTGTTTTACCGAGAACTGTGTCACCGTCTCAGGCTGAGTGAGTACCACAGTGCCGTGAGGCACAGCGCTGCCCCCGCGTCCCTGCACCCCACCAAGCCCTGCACCGGCCCTGCCATCCCTCATCCCCCAACTCATCACTGGGCCCCGGGACAACCACCCCCTACCCACGGAGGGGAGAACTAACAACTTTGCTGCTCCCTGTCACCGCTCCCGGGATTCCCATACAGAGCAGCGGTGGTGTCCCTACAATCACCACAACCGTGGGTGGCGTCACGGACAATAAACTATCCCAAAAACCAAACCCCTTTCACTCACGGGCGAGGAGCGCCGCTCGAGTCCCCGGGATCCGGCCCATCGCTCGAGCCACCGAGCAGCAGCAGGCCGCAGCAGCAGCGGCAGCCGGACCCGAGCAGTGGGAGAGCGCAGCGTCCCCTCCTCCGCTCGCGACAGGGGCACTACACAGTACAGGGACGAGTCGGGGCAATTACCCAGTACAGGGACAGGGGACACTTACCCAGTACAGAGACGAAGGACAATACCAACTGCAGGAATGGGGGGCACTACTAATCTGTACGACCCCTTGACACCTCCATACAGTTGCAGAGCAGGTATATTATCCCCATGTCATGGACTCATCTCTCCATAAATTCTGATGGTATCTGTGGAACCTTCCAACCATGATCATGAATATAATTCTACATAGTTGATGGGGTCACTATGGCTGGCACTGTGGCTGGCTCTATGATGAGATCAGTATGAGTGGCACTCTTATGGGGCACTGCGGCTGTCTCTACACTGTGTGCAGAATTATTAGGCAAATGAGTATTTGATCACATGATACTTGTTATACACGTTGTCCTACTCCAAGCTGTATAGGCTGAGAGCCAACTACCAATTAAGTAACTCAGGTGCGTCTCTGTAATGAGGAGGGGTGCGGTGTAATGACAAACACCCTATATAAGGTGTGCTTAGTTATTAGGCAACTTCCTTTCCTTTGGCAAAATGGGTCAGAAGAGAGATTTGACGGGCTCTGAAAAGTCCAAAATTGTGAGATGTCTTGCAGAGGGATGCAGCAGTCTTGAAATTGCCAAACTTTTGAAGTGTGATCACCGAACAATCAAGCATTTCATGGCAAATAGCCAACAGGGTCGCAAGAAGCGTGTTGGAAAAAAAAAGCGCAAAATAACTGCCCATGAATTGAGGAAAATCAAGTGTGAAGCTGCCAAGATGCCATTTGCCACCAGTTTGGCCATATTTCAGAGCTGCAACGTTACTGGAGTATCAAAAAGGCACAAGGTGTGCCATACTCAGGGATATGGCCAAGGTAAGGAAGGCTGAAAAACCACTACCTCTGAACAAGAAACAGAAGATAAAACGTCAAGACTGGGCCAAGAAATATCTTAAGACCGATTTTTCACAGGTTTTATGGACTGATGAAATGAGAGTGACTCTTGATGGGCAGATGGATGGGCCAGAGGCTGGATCAGTAAAGGGCAGAGAGCTCCACTCCGACTCAGACGCCAGCAAGGTGGAGGTGGGGACTGGTATGGGCTGGTATCATCAAAGATGAACTTGTGGGACCTTTTTGGGTTGAGGATGGAGTGAAGCTCAACTCCCAGACCTACTGCCAGTTTCTGGAGGACAACTTCTTCAAGCAGTGGTACAGGAAGACATCAGTATCGTTCAAGAAAAACATGATTTTCATGCAGGACAATGCTCCATCACATGCATCCAACTACTCCACAGTGTGGCTGGCCAGTAAAGGTCTAAAAGATGAAAAAATAATGACATGGCCCCCTTATTCACCTGATCTGAACCCCATAGAGAACCTGTGGTCCCTCATAAAATGTGAGATCTACAGGAAGGGAAAACAGTCCACCTCTCGGATCAGTGTCTGGAGGCTGTGGTGGCTGCTGCACACAATGTTGATTGTAAACAGATCAAGCAATGACAGAATCTATGGATGGTCGGCTGCTGAGTGTCATCATAAAGAAAGGTGGCTATATTGGTCACTCATTTTTTTGGGTTTTGTTTTTGCATGTCAGAAATGTTTATTTCTAAATTTTGTGCAGTTATATTGGTTTACCTGGTGAAAATAAACAAGTGAGATGGGAATATATTTGGTTTTTATTAAGTTGCCTAATAATTCTGCACAGTAATAGTTACCTGCACAAACAGATCTCCTCCTAAGATAGCCAAATCTAAAAAAAAACCCACCCAACTGCCAAAAATATTAAGCTTTGATATTTATGAGTCTTTTGGGTTGATTGAGAACATAGTTGTTGATCAATAAAAAAAAATCCTCTAAAATACAACTTGCCTAATAACTCTGCACACGGTGTATGATGGGTTTAGTATGGTTGACACTCTTATGGGACACTGCACTTGGCTCTTTTATTTTTCAGGACACCGTGTCGGGATGTGCTGCTGAAGCTGGAAGTCTGGAGCATGAAATCTCATCATGGAGTCTGTACTACATGGAGACAAAAGTGACAGAAACAACTCGAATCTGAGAAGATGTCACCTATAAAGGTACCTGGATGTACATATTTATTTGTGATCCTCATCAATACTGTGGTTCCTGTATGGTCCACAGTCTGATGATGACTAGAAACAACCACTCCCAGTATCTCCTTACCATTGTTAAAGCACCACTCCAGTCTTATACTTATCCTCCAGCATTTTCATCTTTTGTCGGCGTCACTGCAGTGAAAACAGATGAAGACCCCCAAAGGGTGAGTATATGATACTGCAGGAGACTTAGGGGTACTTTGCACGCTGCAACATCACTAGCTGATTGTAGCGATGTCGCACGCGATAGTCCCCGCCCCCGTCGCAGCTGCAATATCTTGTGATAGCTGCCGTAGCGAACATTATTGCTACAGCAGCTTCACACGCACTCACCTGCCCCGCGACGTCGCTCTGGCCGGCGAACTGCCTCCTTCCTAAGGGGGCGGGTCGTGCGGCGTCACAGCGACGTCACACGGCAGGCGGCCAATAGCAGCGGAGGGGTGGAGATGAACAGGATGTAAACATCCCGCCCACCTCCGTCCTTCCGCAGAGCCAGCGTGAGCCGTGGTGACGCAGGTAAGGAGATGTTCCTCGCTCCTGCGGCTTCATACACAGCGATGTGTGCTGCCGCAGGAGCGAGGAACAACATCGTACCTGTCGCTGCAGCGAAATTATAGAAATGCCGGACCCTACACCGATGATACAATTACGACGCTTTTGCGCTCGTTAATCGTATCATAAAGGATTTACACACTACGATATCGACAGCGACGCCGGATGTGCGTCACTTTCGATTTGACCCCACCGACATCGCACCTGCAATATCGTAGTGTGCAAAGTACCCCTTAGATTTAAAGCACCACTCCACCACTGAAATAAAAAATAACAAAATACTGAAGTAGTGCTTTAACCCCTTCAGCCCCAGAGCACTGTCCGTTTTTGCGTTTTTTTGCTCCCCTTCTTCCGAGAGCCGTAACTTTTTTATTTTTCCGTCAATCTTGCCATATAAGGGCTTGTTTTTTGCGGGACGAGTTGTACTTTTAAATGAAACCATAAGTTTTACCATATGGTGTACTGGAAAACAGCAAAAAAATTCCAAGTGTGAAAAAACTGCAAAAAAAGTGTGATCGCACAATAGTTTTTGGGATATTTTTTTCACCGTGTTCACTATATGGTAAAACTGATGTGTCAATGTGATGCCTGAGGTTGGTTCGAGTTTGTAGACACCAAATATGTATAGATTTACCTGTATCTAAGGGGTTAAAACAAAAATCACAAGTTTGTCCAATAAAAGTGGCGCACGTTTTACGCCATTTTCTGAAACCCGAAGCATTCTCATTTGTTGGGATCTATGGCTCAGTGATGGCTTATTTTTTGCGTCTCGATCTGACATTTCTAATGGTACAATTTTTGCGCAGATGCTACGTTTTGATCGCCTGTTTTTACATTTTGCGCAAAACTTGCGGCGACCAAAAACCATAATTTTGGCGTTTGGAATTTTTTTGCCGCTACGCCGTTTACTGATCAGAATAATTGATTTTATATTTTGACAGATCGGGTGTTTCTGAACGCGGCAATACCAAATATGTGTATTTTTTTTATTTTTTTAACCCTTTAATTTTCAATGAAGCGAAAGGGGGGTGATTTGAACTTTTTTTGTTTTTTTTTATTTTTTAAATTTTTTTTTACTTTTTTTTTTATTTTACTAGTCCCCCTAGGGGGCTATAGCGATCAGCAATCCGATCGCTCTGCACTATCTGAAGATCTCAGCTACACAGCTGTAAACAGCAGATACGGTGCTTTACTTTCAATGCCGGCTGTATTCCGGCATTGAGAGGAAGTGAGTTATGTTAGCTACAAGCGTCATCACATGACCCTGTGCTGCTATGGCAACCATTGAAAGTCACGTGATCGCGCACGTGACTTCCAGTGGGGGCGGCGGTAAGTGACAATCATGGCCGCGCTCATATACATCTCACTGCTAGACTTTGGCAGCGAGATGTAAGGGGTTAAATGTTCCGGGTGGAATGCGATTCCACTCGAAACATGCAGGCACACATGTCAGCTGTTAAAAACAGCTGATATGTGCGCAGATCGCCGCATCCTGCCGGCGGCAGGGGGCGGGGCTTAACCTCACACGCTCCATGACGGATAGATCCGTCAAAGGTCGTTAAGGACATATTAGGATTTTTAGGGTCATACAATACAATTCTTGTTGTGAATGTCAGTTATGCTTTTGCTGCTGTGAGGCTCCCTCTTGTGGCCAGGAATGGTTTGGACAGAGACCAGATGTGTTGAGCAATGGGCGTTTCCATTGCTAACTCTCTGCTTATTTAAACCCTGGTCTGATAGCAGGCTATGCCGGATGTCATTTGTTCTTTGTTCACCAGCCTGCTTCATCCTGCTCCAGACCACATCTACCCCAGATAAGTGCTTGGCTCTTTATTTTTGTTTGGTTCTTTTGCTCTTATCTGAGTTTGTCCTTTGCTGTGGTTGTTTTCAGTTTATTTGCATGCAGAGATCTTCCCTCTCAGTTGCTTAGCTGGAAAGCTCCCTGCAGCTATGTTTGGAGTATTGCTCCTATGAGTCCATGTGTTTGTTGCTTCTTGAATTTGTAATGATTCCTGCTTTCTGTTCATTGGTATGACAAGAGCGCCTGGTATAGGACGGAGTTCAGATCTAGCGATCTGAGGGCTTGTTTGTACTATCAGGTTGTTGGATTTTTGCAGGGTTTTTCTCTGGCCACCATCAGCCCCTTTCCTGTCCTATTTAGTCAGTAGGGCCTCACCTTTTGCTAATCCTATCATCTATCTGTGTATTGTGTTTTCCTATATCACCGCAGTCTTTGAATGTGGGGGTCTTGCTATTCTTTATCTATTTTCTGAGGCAGAGAGTTATTCATCTTTCCTTCCTTTAGGATGGCTAGTTCTCCGGCTGGGTTCGCGGTGCACAGGATGTTAGTTCACCCCTCGGCTACTTCTAGTGTTGATGGTTAGTAAGGGGATGGCGGCCAGATTAGTTGCCAATACTCTTGTCACCTTTTACCATTGACTTATGGTTGTCTTCCATGGTTTCAGATCATAACAAATTCTATATAAGGCTGACCTGACATTACAATTGATTTCTGTATTACAATTGGTGCTGTATACTTGTATGAATTGTGGTTCTGGTACTGCGTTTATGTTCTGACTATGTTTCTGGTGCTGTATTCATGTCCTGACAGTGCTTCTGGAATTGCATTCATGTACTGGCTATGTTTCTAGAGCTGCATTCATGTACTGATGGTGTTTGTGGCTCTGCAGTCATGTACTGAGAGTCTTTCTGGTGCTGCATTCATGTACTGACTATGTTTCTGGTGCTGCATTCATGTCCTCACTGTGTTTCTGGAATTGCATTCATGTACTGACTATGTTTCTGGCGCTGAATTCATGTACTGACGGTGTTTGTGGCTCTACATTCATGTACTGACAGTGTTTCTGGTGCTGTATTCATGTACCAGTCGTGTTTCTGACACTGCATTCATGTAGCGATTGTGCTTCTGGTTCTGAATTCATGTTCTGATGATGGTTCTGGTTCTGTATTCGTGTGCTGATGGTGGCTCTGATCTTGTATATCAATATATAACATGCTTCATGGCTTTGTTAAACCTTAAAAATTCTCAAAACTTACACATTTGAGATTGAGGAGCATTTGGCATGTTTCTGCTTAAAAAAAACTCTCAGTTTAAGTTAGTGTGTATTCACACATTTTTTGGGGGGAGCAGAAACTGAGCAGAAAATCTATAAATCCTTCTCAAATACTTAAAACTTGGTTCTGGTGATGTTTTCTTTTAAGTGCACCTTTAAAAATGTTTCTGGCCTTTGGGATTGGTTTAGTATGGCAATGTGACCCTTGGACCAAGAAATGTTATACACACCTGTCCTACATCCTCACGCACTCACGGCGCTGCTACTGCGCACACAGTGCTATTACTGTGTCTGACGCTGGCCAGTACCTGCGTCACAACGTGTTTTTGTGGGTGGAGTTCACGCCAGCTCTGCTGTCCAGTAGTCACTGATGAAAGTTAAACCTGCTTTTTTAAGCGCCTGACACTGGGGCTGCAGCCCTTCATCTTCCCCCCCATCTCAAGGATCTGGAGTCCCAAGATGGAAACTTTTCTATGTATAAAGCATTTGAATTGTGTCCTATGGGATGTATATACAGCAGTCTCTGTGTAGCTTATGTGATGTATGCAGCATAATATAGTATATATATATATATATATATATATGTATATATATATATATATATATATATATATATATATATATATATATATATATATATCTGTATTATTTGGTATATAGACACTGCACAGTACCACTTCTCCTGTCCTGTATACTGGGTGTAATCCTCAGTATCTGTATTATTCTGTATATATATATATACTGCACAGTACCACTTCTCCTGTATACTGGGTGTAATTCTCAGTATATATACACTACACAGTACCACTTCTCCTGTCCTGTATACTGGGTATAATCCTCAGTATCTGTATTATTCTGTATATATACACTGCACAGTACCACTTCTCCTGTATACTGGGTGTAATTCTCAGTACCTGTATTTTTCTGTATGTATACACTGCACAGTACCCCTTCTCCTGTCCTGTATACTGGGTGTAATTCTCAATATCTGTATTATTCTGCCTATATACATTGCACAGTACCACTTCTCCTGTCCTGTATACTGAGTGTAATCCTCAGTATCTGTATTAATCTGTATATAAACACTGCACAGTACCACGCCTCCTGTCCTGTATACTGGGTGTAATTCTCAGTATCTGTATTATTCTGTATGTATATATATACTGCACAGTACCACTTCTCCTGTATACTTGGTGTAATTCTCAGCACCTGTATTATTCTGTATGTATACACTGCACAGTACCACTTCTCCTGTCCTGTATACTGGGTGTAATCCTCAGTACCTGTATTATTCTGTATACAGTTAGGTCCAGAAATATTTGGACAGTGACACAATTTTCGCGAGTTGGGCTCTGCATGCCACCACATTGGATTTGAAATGAAACCTCTACAACAGAATTCAAGTGCAGATTGTAACGTTTAATTTGAAGGTTTGGACAAAAATATCTGATAGAAATTGTAGGAATTGTACACATTTCTTTACAAACACTCCACATTTTAGGAGGTCAAAAGTAATTGGACAAATAAACCAAACCCAAACAAAATATTTTTATTTTCAATATTTTGTTGCGAATCCTTTGGTGGCAATCACTGCCTTAAGTCTGGAACCCATGGACATCACCAAACGCTGGGTTTCCTCCTTCTTAATGCTTTGCCAGACCTTTACAGCCGCAGCCTTCAGGTCTTGCTTGTTTGTGAGTCTTTCCGTCTTAAGTCTGGATTTGAGCAAGTGAAATGCATGCTCAATTGGGTTAAGATCTGGTGATTGACTTGGCCATTGCAGAATGTTCCACTTTTTTGCACTCATGAACTCCTGGGTAGCTTTGGCTGTATGCTTGGGGTCATTGTCCATCTGTACTATGAAGCCCCGTCCGATCAACTTTGCGGCATTTGGCTGAATCTGGGCTGAAAGTATATCCCGGTACACTTCAGAATTCATCCGGCTACTCTTGTCTGCTGTTATGTCATCAATAAACACAAGTGACCCAGTGCCATTGAAAGCCATGCATGCCCATGCCATCACGTTGCCTCCACCATGTTTTACAGAGGATGTGGTGTGCCTTGGATCATGTGCCGTTCCCTTTCTTCTCCAAACCTTTTTCTTCCCATCATTCTGGTACAGGTTGATCTTTGTCTCATCTGTCCATAGAATACTTTTCCAGAACTGAGCTGGCTTCATGAGGTGTTTTTCAGCAAATTTAACTCTGGCCTGTCTATTTTTGGAATTGTGAATGGTTTGCATCTAGATGTGAACCCTTTGTATTTACTTTCATGGAGTCTTCTCTTTACTGTTGACTTAGAGACAGATACACCTACTTCACTGAGAGTGTTCTGGACTTCAGTTGATGTTGTGAACGGGTTCTTCTTCACCAAAGAAAGTATGCGGCGATCATCCACCACTGTTGTCATCCGTGGACGCCCAGGCCTTTTTGAGTTCCCAAGCTCACCAGTCAATTCCTTTTTTCTCAGAATGTACCCGACTGTTGATTTTGCTACTCCAAGCATGTCTGCTATCTCTCTGATGGATTTTTTCTTTTTTTTCAGCCTCAGGATGTTCTGCTTCACCTCAATTGAGAGTTCCTTAGACCGCATGTTGTCTGGTCACAGCAACAGCTTCCAAATGCAAAACCACACACCTGTAATCAACCCCAGACCTTTTAACTACTTCATTGATTACAGGTTAACGAGGGAGACGCCTTCAGAGTTAATTGTAGCCCTTAAGCCCACTTTACACGTTGCAATTAGTTGTACAATCGCATTTGCGATGTGACACGCCCAGGTTGCATACGGGATCTTATGAGATTTCACCTTGGTCGTTCATTTGCTGTCACACGAGCGTTAGTAGTCTATGTTAAATTGATCAATGTTATGTGCGATCCTTTAGATCATGTGTTCTGTGACGTATGCATTGGGCACCTTTTTTTTTTTTTATTTATTGACTTGCCAAGCGTGTGTAATGTGTAGGGATGTGTTTTTACTATGTCATCTGCCATTCAGCTCTGCTACATGGCCGCTAACAGCAGACACAGACAGCCATGTAGCAGAGCTGAATGGCAGATGACAGCAGACACAGACAGAGCCGCACTGTCAGAATGAACTCGGGTGAACTTCACCCGACTTCATTGTCATGCTGCGGCTCTGTCTGTGTCGCGTCCTGATTAGCGGTCACCAGTGAAGGACTCACCGGTAACCGCTAATCTCCTAAATTACTGAAGTTAGCAGCCCTCTCTCATACTCACCAATCCCCGATCCCCGGCGCTGCACGGCGTTCACACTGCTCCGGCGGCTTTTACTGTTTTGAAAAGGCCGGCCGCCCATTAAACAATTTCGTATTCCCTGCTTTCCCCGCCCACCGGCGCCTGTGATTGGTTACAGTGAGACACGCCCCCACTCTGAGTGACAGGTGTCACACTGCACCCAATCACAGCAGCCGGTGGGCTTGTCTATACTGTGTAGTGAAATAAATAATTAAATAATTAAAAAAAACGGCGTGCGGTTCCCCCCAATTTTAAAACCAGCCAGATAAAGCCATACGGCTGAAGGCTGGTATTCTCAGGATGGGGAGCTCCACGTTATGGGGAGCGCCCCAGCCTAACAATATCAGCCAACAGCCGCCCAGAATTGCCGCATACATTATATGCGACAGTTCTGGGACAGTACCCGGCTCTTCCCGATTTGCCCTGGTGCGTTGGCAAATCGGGGTAATAAGGAGTTATTGGCAGCCCATAGCTGCCAATAAGTCCTAGATTAATCATGTCAGGCGTCTATGAGACACCCTCCATGATTAATCTGTAAATTACAGTAAATAAACACACACACCCGAAAAATCCTTTATTAGAAATAAAAACACAAACATATACCCTGGTTCACCACTTTAATCAGCCCCAAAAAGCCCTCCTTGTCCGGCGTAATCCACGGACCTCCAGCGTCGCTTCCAGCGCTGCTGCATGGAGGTGACCGGAGCTGCAGAATACACCGCCGCTCCGGTCACCTCCACGCAGGTAATGAAGACAGCCGCGCGATCAGCTGCTGTCACTGAGGTTACCCGCTGTCACAGGATCCAGCGGTGGCCGCGGGTAACCTCAGTGACAGCTCAGCTGATCGCGCTACTCACCTCAGTTGCTGCGTGGAGGTGATAGGAGCGGCGGTGAGTAGCGCGATCAGCTGAGCTGTCACTGAGGTTACCCGCGGCCACCGCTGGATTACAGTGCAGTGGATTACGGCACAGTACCACTTCTCCTGTCCTGTATACTGGGTGTAATCCTCAGTATCTGTATTATTCTGTATATATACACTGCACAGTACCACTTCTCCTGTCCTGTATACTGGGTGTAATCCTCAGTCTCTGTATTATTCTGTATATATACACGGCACAGTACCACTTCTCCTGTCCTGTATACTGGGGGTAATTCTCAGTATCTGTATTATTCTGTATATATACACTGCACAGTACCACTTCTCCTGTCCTGTATACTGGGTGTAATCCTCAGTATCTGTATTATTCTGTATATATACACGGCACAGTACCACTTCTCCTGTCCTGTATACTGGGTGTAATCCTCAGTATCTGTATTATTCTGTATATATACACTGCACAGTACCACGTCTCTTGTCCTGTATACTGGGTGTAATCCTCAGTATCAGTATTATTCTGTATATATACACTGCACAGTACCACTTCTCCTGTCCTGTATACTGGGTGTAATCCTCAGTATCTGTATTATTCTGTATATATACACTGCACAGTACCACGTCTCTTGTCCTGTATACTGGGTGTAATCCTCAGTATCTGTATTATTCTGTATATATACACTGCACAGTACCACTTCTCCTGTCCTGTATACTAGGTGCTGTTCTCAGTATCTGTATTATTCTGTATATATACACTGCACAGTGCCACTTCTCCTGTCCTGTATACTGGGTGTAATCCTCAATACCTGTATTATTCTGTATATATACACTGCACAGTGCCACTTCTCCTGTCCTGTATACTGGGTGTAATCCTCAGTATCTGTATTATTCTGTATATATACACTGCACAGTACCACTTCTCCTGTCCTGTATACTGGGTGTAATCCTCAGTATCTGTATTATTCTGTATATATACACTGCACAGTGCCACTTCTCCTGTCCTGTATACTGGGTGTAATCCTCAATACCTGTATTATTCTGTATATATACACTGCACAGTGCCACTTCTCCTGTCCTGTATACTGGGTGTAATCCTCAGTGTCTGTATTATTCTGTATATATACACTGCACAGTGCCACTTCTCCTGTCCTGTATACTGGGTGTAATCCTCAGTATCTGTATTATTCTGTATATATACACTGCACAGTACCACTTCTCCTCCATCCAGGCCCCGCTATAACAATAATGGCAGCTGCAGTAATTTATGGCGTTTTGCTCTTATTGACGCAGTCATTGATTATTTTCATTAGCTGCGATCTGATAATGAAGATTCTCTGCTGATCAATGGAGAAAGCGCAGAATAACAGCTACAACTCATCTATTATTAACCCTCCCCGTTCAAGGCATTGACTGCGCAGATGATTGATGCCCTGGGGTGCAGTGGTTTCTTGCTACCACCTGGGGGCAGTGTGACACCGCGGGCCACTGGCTGACAGCGCAGCATGCGGAGTCGCAGTAAATTGTCCGCCACTTAATCCATCTGCAGGTGAATATGGAGCAGATCTACAGTGTGTGCGGAGCTAATGAGTGGGGCTGGGGGCTCGCATTAACCCCGCGTGCAGGTTTTCTCCATCACACATTTAGCAGCCATGTATGAATGTGTGACATTCAGAACCTGCAGCGCTGAGATATATGCAAACATTGAATAATGTGTATATTGCGTATATATTAGCGCCCGCAGCGGCGTCACTTTGCTTTTGCATTACAGTTGCAGCAAATTTGCTCTCGTCCAGCCTCATACTTGTGTGGAGGACAGAGAACCATTGAAATTTATGAAGCTATTTTTATCCCCTGGGCCAGAGGGGTGCAGGGCTGTGACGAAAAACACCCCCTTAAACTTTAGTTAAGTTCCTGCACCCCCAAACCAACACACGGCCTCCTACAATAAAAGATGTTGGGTCTCAGAATGGAGGATCTCTAAAATCTAAAGTAAGAGGAAGCATCATATCTTACAGGCACTGCAGGTGATACTTTGTGGCCATCAGTGCCCTATATAAGTTCCACACCTATGTGCCAAGCCGGACACCTGACCCCTTGCTGACCCTGATCTGGGCCTTAGGTAGCAAGCGGTTGCAGTGAGCTCTTTGTCACTAGGGATAATAAACAAGGGAAAAAAACAAAACTTATTTCTAGGCGACTCAGTAAGAAGTTCAGTAAAAAACAGCAACGATCCTACAGATGAGTGCAAGCCGCCTGCTTGCATCCAAAGCTTGCAAAGGAACTGAATATCACCAGCATAAGTCCAGGAGAAATGAGAGTATTTAAACCAAAGGGGAAAAACAGATGATTAGCAGCTGAAGGGAAGAAATGCTCCCCAGGGTCCTAAGGGGAAAAGGATGAAAACCCAGCAGAGGAGATACCTAGTACACTGAATACTAACAGCAGGAATAACAGAGTCAAGGAGCATTTTGCACAGCCAAACGCTGTGACCTTCTATTGCTGGACACCATAGGACTGTGGTGACAGCCTTTTACCCTCGTCCCAAGCGTAACCCTTTTTCTATCCCTAACACTAACGCTAGTCTGAACCCTAACCATAGTTTTCTTTTATACATTGTAGTTTTTTTACATTTTATTTTTTTACATTTTTGTATTTCTTAATGTAATGATAGTATTACCATAGCCCTAAACCTAACCCTAGTCACAACCGCTTGCGCTTGTTCTAACATAACCGTTTTTCTATCCCTTAACCTAACTCTAGTCCTAACCCTAGCCCTAGTTTTATTTTATACATTGTAGGTTTTTTTACATTTTTGTTTTTTTAATGTAATTATTTTTTTTTTACAATAGCCCAAAAACTAACCCTATTTGTAACCATAATACTATCCCTAACCCTAGTCGCAACCCCTTGCCCTTGTCCTAACCATAACCCTTTTTCTATCCCTAGCCCAAGTTTTCTTTTACACATTGTAGTTTTTTCACATTTTTTTACTACATTTTTCTATTTTGTAATGTAATGATTTTATTACCATAGCCCTAAAACTAACCCTATTTGTAACCCATGATGCTATCCCTAATCCTAGTCCTAACTCTTGATCAGCTCATAAAAAAGTGTAAGCTCTTAGTGTCGCGCCCAGGGATATGGGGTACTCGGTCCTGGGCAGTGTATAACTGGGGGATGTCACTTTGGTGGCCGTTGCCCGGTTCCGTGCCTTGGGCGCTTTTTGTAAAGGCACGGCAAAGCTGTGGAGAGATAAGGCGCAATAGGGTCTTACCCGGTATGACAAAGGGCGGTGAATGTCAAAAGGAACACTCACCTGGTGAGGTTGTGTCAGTCACAACCCCTTTGAAAGCATGTAGATAACGTGGATGGCAGCGGTCCCGCAACAAGGAGTAGTTTCAATCAGCAGGAGAAAAGCAGGTTTAGAATACCGCGCCAAACCACAGGAGTCCAGGTGAAGATAGTAAAACTCTTTTCTTTATTTTCACAGGTCTACGCGTTTCAAGGACATATCCGTCCTCTTCCTCAGGACAAATGTGCAGAGAATACTTTTTGTAAAGGGGAATATTTACAGGGGATTATTTTAATGTTCACACGTGACGCCACTTGCGGTATTGCGGCTATCGGCTATATGGATGGAGCCGCAGCTGCGCAATGTGACTACTGGGGCTGGTATTAATGGCAGCCTGGGTGGTAGGCCCTACGCAAGTAGGGCTGGGTCCCAGAGGATAGGTGATGTGACGGGTGTCGGAAGAAGGTAGGCCACACAAGGAGTTCTGTGCAACTGGTCTTTACTCACTTTTGCTGGTGGTAACTGGTCACCCGAGGCCGGCTGGTTTCACCTCCAGGTCCCCTTTGCTACAGTGCCAGTATAGTAATCTGGTGCCTTCTTTCCCTGCACCTGTCTCTGGTTAGTGGGTCCCCGTGGCGTAGAGCAACTGGAGGTCTCCGTTTTGTGGTTTGTCCACCTCTATCCGCCTGACGGTAGCGTGAACCTTGTGGGGTTTAAGTCTCTGGTCCTGTCCCCGGTTCTCCCTTTGCTACTGAGTCTTCGGATTCTTTGGGTCAGCGAGGTCCTTGATGGTCCCCTCGTTGTGCAGGTGTTAACAGGTCGGCTTGAAGCTTCTGCCTGTCCTAGGGTCCTGTACCCCGTCGGTGCGTAGTTCCAGGAGTACTTCACCGTACTCCCCCGGCAACTACCCTCCTGGGTACCAGGTTACTGTCAACCCCGCGTCAGTGTGTCTCCTCCTGTCCACCTTCACTCCTCGACTTCCTTAGACTAAAGGCCACTTTACACGCAGCGACATCGCTAGCATTGTCGCTGCCGTTCGCACCCGCCCCGTCGTTTGTGTGTCACGGGCAAATCGCTGCCGTGGCGCACAATATTGCTAGTACCCATCACACTGACTTATCTTCCTAGCGACGTCGCTGTGGCCGGCGAACTGCCTCTTTTCTAAAGGGGCAGTTCGTGCAGCGTAAAAGCGACGTCACACGGCAGGCGTCCAATAGAAGCGGAGGGGCGGAGAGCAGCTGCATGAAAGAAGCGCCTACCTCATTTCCAGAGGACGCAGGTACGGTGTTGTTCGTCGTTCCTGGGGTGTCACACGTAGCGATGTGTGCTGCCTCAGGAACGACGAACAACCTGTGTCCAAAAGCAGCAACGACATTTGGGATAAGAATGACGTGTCAACGATCAACGATTAGGTGAGTATTTTTGATCGTTGGTGTCACACGCAACAACGTCGCTAACGAGGCCAGATGTGCGTCACGAATTCCATGACCCCAACGACATCTCGTTAGCGATGTCGTTGCGTGTAAAGCGGCCTTAACTCTGACTCTCTGTCCTCAGTCTGCCCCTCCCACTTGTCAACCAGTGGACTGGACTAGCTCCACCTCTAGGCGGCCAACCATTGGTCCGACCCTAGCCCTGTACCATTGTATGGGGGAATGTTGGGGAAAACTGGGATTACCTGGAGTTTTTGTGTGTTACCGGCACTGGTCTTCCGGGTACCTAGGGGGTAGCCCTGCATTCTGGTGAGGATGCAGAACCTTGTAGCTCGCTGATGGCTTCAGGGATGCTACATTAGCGTATATCGGTCCCTATTATCAGCTTTTTCATGTTAGTAAGAGCCTGACTTAAAGGGAATTTGTCACTCGCTTTGACTGTTTTAAGCTCTTAGTATTGGCATACAGGTAGTAGGATGGTGATAGTATTCTTACCTGTACGCCTCACAGTAGATGCCTTGTTCCAGAAATATTACTTGATATTACTTTATACCTATGCCACCTGTCGGGAATCGGCGTGGGATCGTACTGAAGGGCATCAGGACACATTGTATCACTCGGCGCGGTTCTGGAGACGTTCCTTGTGGACACATTTGTATTTCTCCTGTTGGAGCGTCCGTGTTGCCCACTTCAGGTTGAGTGTGCCGGCACTTGTAACTAAAGGGTCCTCACCTCCCCCCACACCCGGCGCGAGGTGCGCCGATCAATTCCGTCATTACGAGTTAAAGTCGTTAGGCCGGGCTGCTAATTTTGTAGGATCCGTGGCTGACAGCTGGAAGGAGCCGAGGCCGCGAGAACGACAGATCTGTGTGTTTAATTGTAGCTCATGTGCATTGGAAAAAGCCAATCGATGCTTGTTTACAATTCATTTCCCTCGCTCTGCAGCTCGGCTCGATGTCGGCAAACATTAGCCGGGAACACGTGTGCATTAGTCAGGAGCGGAGCTGTCAGGGAGTCGCCGGCCTCATCTGGAGAATGGCGGGGGCTGCGCGGAGTCACTCCGCCGCTCCGGAGGCCGAGCGCAGCCAGGTGACATTCCGATACATCCCTCATCACTGTCAGGAACGGCTCATTACACGACAACACCGGCCGCTAAACACGAGAACATTAGTGCGGGAGGCCATTCAGCAGGCACAGCGGGAGCCGCATTGTGTATCCGAGTGCGCGGGGATACACTACTTACTGCACATTCTTCATATGGCAGCCATTACCCCACACACGGCGCCGCTTATCTCCAAGGAAGAGCTAAACTCACTGTAATCTGAGGTGGTAGAGTCAGGGGCGGACATATCAATGGTGCAACCTGTGCGGCCGCTCCTGAGCCCATAAGGTGAGGAAGCGACTACCACCTCCAATGCAGGAGGAACTGTGCATTATTATAAGTTCTTAGACTCCAAAGGACCCATATATTGTTCTTACACAACGGCCTCTTCTGTCTGTGTCCACTAGTGGGACAAATGATGAGTATGTGTTCATATATAGAAAGCGTGAGTCCACCAGCAGAATAGTGAGTGCAGCTCTGGAGTATAATACAAGATGTAACTCAGGATCAGTACAGGATAAGTAATGTAATGTATGTACACAGTGACTACACCAGCAGAATAGTGAGTGCAGCTCTGGAGTATAATACAAGATGTAACTTAGGATCAGTACAGGATAAGTAATGTAATGTATGTACACAGTGACTGCACCAGCAGAACAGTGAGTGCAGCTCTGGAGTATAATACAAGATGTAACTCAGGATCAGTACAGGATCAGTAATGTAATGTATGTACACAGTGACTGCACCAGCAGAATAGTGAGTGCAGCTCTGGAGTATAATACAGGATGTAACTCAGGATCAGTACAGGATCAGTAATGTAATGTATGTACAAAGTGACTGCACCAGCAGAATAGTGAGTGCAGCTCTGGAGTATAATACAGAATGAAACTCAGGATCAGTACAGGATAAGTAATGTAATGTATGTACACAGTGACTGCACCAGCAGAATAGTGAGTGTAGCTCTGGAGTATAGTACAGGATTAGTATGGGATAAGTAATGTAATGTATGTACACAGTGACTGCACCAGCAGAATAGTGAGTGCAGCTCTGGAGTATAATACAGGATGTAATTCAGGATTAGTACAGGATAAGTAATGTAATGTATGTGCACAGTGACTGCAACAGCAGAATAGTGACTGCAGCTCTGGAGTATAATACAGGATATAACAGGATTAGTATGGGATAAGTAATGTAATGTATGTAGACAGTGACTGCACCAGCAGAATAGTGAGTGCAGCTCTGGAGTAATAAGGAATGTGACTCAGGATCAGTACAGGATAAGTAATGTAATGTATGTACACAGTGACTGCACCAGCAGAATAGTGAGTGCAGCTCTGGAGTATATACAAGATGTAACTCAGGATCAGTGCAGGATAAGTAATGTATGTGGTTTTGAGCTTCACCATAAATACCTGCAGTTATAAATGGTGACGGAGAAGGGCAGGGGTAGCTGTGTCACAGTATCATGTTCCCGGGTTTTTCCTATCTCTATGTACCTCTGGGAACATTCTCCTTCCTTGCAGGAGACAGGGACGTCCTGTATGGAGTGAATCAGTCACTGACGGGAGCATCTTGTAGTGAAACCATCTCCCTGATCCCAGGGTGAGTGGGACATTGCGATCCCCTTTTATTTTATATGTGACGTGTAGGATTCGTGTGATATGTCTGTCCGTGTAGCTGCGCGCCGCATGTCGTGGATGTAGGAACGGCTCCATCACAGCCGGTGATCTCTTTTTTATGAGCAGCCGATACATTATATTTACACATTATACTCCATATAGATGACGCCAGATGTCGCCGTTGCAGATTTACTGCGCTTTCAATAAACAAATAAAAGCGAAGCTCCATAAACACAGGAGAGAGGAGCTGAGATTGGAAGGAAAGTGTCTGTAATGAGCTGCGCAATTTCTTCAGCGGGGTTACATTCAGGTTGTGGTTCATCGTGATTGACAATAACAGAAGAGAATCTCCAGCCGTAAAAATAACAAAAATACAAGATATACAAAGAAAGGAGGATCTGGTGCCGAACACACTGACGATAACGAGTAACGAACAGTGGTATGTGGTGGCCCCAGCACCGCACTAATCACACCCCAAAATCTTCAATAAGGGAAGAAGTTAAACGACACAATAACAATGTTTATGCACTGAAATAATCATTGTTGTTTCAACAAACTTAAAGAAACCAACCGCACAAGCGAATGCAAGACACTTTGTATTATATCTTATCACAGAATCCTGCTTCTTTCTCCACTTAGGAGCCACTTTTTCTCCTTGTCCCCTAAACTCATCATTCATTGTCACAGTCGTCTCCCTATGTTTCCAGACTAGTGAACGGTTTAGGACTGGAGCCTCTCATCTCCATCTGGGACACTGTTTTTCATTTCTCTTGGTGCTCTAACAGTTAATGTTAGTTTTGCTGCTAGCAGCTCTCCTCTAGTGCAGGTCAGCTGCAGCTGCTCTGTAGCCTTGCCCCAGGGTTTCCCAGCAGTCTTTGCTGATTATACAAAACCATTTGTGTTCTAGCCGCCTTGGTGGAAGGAGCTGCTGTGGATTCGTCCTGAAGACGTATCTTTTCCATTTTGGTTGTTATTCCCATTTTTGTCTAATCTTGTTGTATTAGTGCAGCGGTGGGCCTAGTGAGCCTTGCCTTCCCACTCACTAGCCAGGACTTTTGACGGGTCTTGTCAGGACTTCAGGTTCCTGCTCGGTGGAAGGTGCAGAGCCTGTGTAGGGTCTGGCTAGGAGTTCAGGGTACAGAGGCAGGTTTAGGCACTAGCGCCAGGGCCCACCGTTGTTATTGTGTTCCTGGTGTTCCCCTTGTTGGTGGTGTTGGTCTTAATGCGCCTACCACATGTAATAGCGTGACATTCATGCTGAAAAAGTCTGTGTTGTCAAAATAAGACAGACTGCCAAGCTTCCAGTATTTCTAATGCTTTATCTCACTCCAGTGCTGGACTCACAGCTGCACAGCTCAGTACTGCTGTATATTGTCCTCCATGCTGCTGCTGCTGCTTCTGCCCATGTAGTATGTAGATATAGGAGAGCTTGGATCCCTCATGTCTGTGTGTGCTGTGTATGGGAGACATGATACCAGCTCCACCCATTGGTTGAAAGACCTCTTAACAGGCAAATCTGCTTTTTTTTTCTCCACATATGATACACTTCTACTCTTCTCCTTGTCTTCTGAACTCAGCATATCACTCTGAAAAGCTGCTAAAAGACATCGTTCTTAAAATAAGACGGCTGACATCTTTACTACACGGCTACATTGTTCAGAATTATTGAATATTGTTCCCCTTGCTGCTGCTTTCTAGTATTTATTTCACCCAATGCTGGATTTACTGTTATTCTTCTTAGTTCCGCTGTATAATTTCCTATATGCTATTGATTTCTAGTAAGTTTAGACAAATGTGGAAGCCACACAATGGAGTCAAATAATCCATAGATTTTTATTTATCAAAATGTAGAAACAAACAATTAAAAGGAATTGTAAACACACTTCCTAAGTAACAAACATGGTTAAAGAGGAAAAATAGAAGACCTCAAACATGTGGGGACCAGGGCCTTATGAATAATATATGGCTGGGGTTTTGTGGATTCCTAAATCTAGTGAAAGTGATAAGGCCACATCAATCACAGTCATACTAGTGTAATGAACCCCTCTTAAGTAAGAGACTGCATGGCGTGATAATAAAGGGGGATTCCCCTAATATCCAGGCACTAATAGTCCAGGATAAATCAATAGATCGTCTCAGAGTACATACCAGCAGTTCAATTAGGAGGGAAGGTCCGGGTTCCGCGCCCAACAGCCGTTTCGGTTAGCCTTTTTCAAGGGACACCGCACGTTTTCTAGTAAGTGTTTTATCTCATTCTTAGTGTAACGTCCATGCCAGCGTCCCCACGCTGTCCTACCCCCCTCCATCGACGTGTATGTCAGTTCTCTTACCTGCCCGGCCGGCCTGCGGTGGCTGTCCCTTCCCCAGTCCATGCTGCTGTCTCCCAGAGCTTGTTGTCACGTCACAGGTCAGCTGGTACTGCCTGAAGGGTGTGCACGGCCACACCCCTTTTCTTCAAGGGCCATCGCACCCTGACCCGGAAGTGCTTCTCAGGTCAGCTGAGATGTTTCAGGTATTTAAGGCACCTGCCCCTTAAGGGAGGTGCCTGGGCAGTGAATTCCTAACATTGCTAATTCTCAGGTCCCATTGTGCTGCTGCTGTATTTGTGCTGTCTTCTTCTCCTGATTCGTATCTGTGTTTCAGTGCATTACCAGTCTTCCGCTGCTGCTGGAATCATCCACGCCAGCCTGCTACCACAATACCCACTGCCACATACAAGTATCCACATTGGCCGCTGCTACTGCATCCATCCATCCATCCATCCTGGCTGAATCCACGACTGCAGTTGCTGCTGCTCTTCTTATCACCAGAGACTGTATGGTGTCTATGGTGCCAGCTGCCGAGGTGCTGCAGATCCCCTGGTGCTGCCCTGGGCCAGCCACTTACCAGCCAGCCACTTGTGTATCTGCTGCCAACTCCTGTGACAGCAGTGAAGACTCAGCTGCTGTTCCAGTTCTCTCCTCCAAGCAAGTGAACGGTACTTTTGGTCCAGTGGACCAACTAATACCATGATCGACCCCTTGAGCATAACACTTACCATAGAGCTGGATTCACAACTACACTTCTCAGTAGTGATCCATAATGTTTCAATGCTGCTGCTGACTAGTAAGAATTTATCTCACCCAAGTGCTTCATTCACAGTTATACTGCTCAGTACTGATGTATAATGTCCTCCATGCTGCAGCTTCTTCTGAACATGTGCTGCATATACATCAGGGATTCCTGCACTCCTGTCTGGGTGTGCTGTGTATGGGAGACATCATAGCAGCTCGTCTCGACCCACCAGCTCAGAGGCAACTGAAAATGATCAACAAAGCCTGCAGAGTGGAAATTGGTGACAAATGCAGGGTAAAAGTCATATAATGACCAGAAATTGTGATATTCCTCATGTGCACATAAAACAGCGCATTCTGAACACTCATGTGAAATGAGTTAGTGGGAACTAAGAGGCATTGTCTTCCATAGTAGCTTGTATTGTCCCAAAATGACCAATGCAATCACATAACAAAAAGCTCCATGATTACATTTGGCGTCCAATGTCATATTTGTGTTGCTCCGGCGTGGCCTCTTAAATTGCCACCATTTATACCGAGCCCGTTCCGATGTCCCCCCAATCTTACTTAGTGACCCCGCAGGCTGCAGATGTGTAATTACTCCACTCTCCGCACAATGACGCCTAATTATTATGTGTCCACATGTTATCCAGTGAGGGTTTTCAGTGTTAGGTTAATCAGATGTTTGCAGAATGCGCTCAGTAATTATTTCCTTGGATGCTTCGGCTGGGACAGTTTCAGCAATGTCCGTCCATTCATTCATTCATTGATCATTTCTAGGTTAAAATAACAAATGATGCAACATTCCAAAGTCCAGAATGTCACCATATTTACCAAATGGCGCAGAGCTCATACAGCGTGGTGCACAGATGCGAATGAATAAAAATTAAATATAGCACATTTATAAAAATGGTCAATATGCGTAAATTATTCATAGGCAAAAAAAAGCCTAATTGATGGAAATGTCACCTAAACCTTCATTTAGCCAAATCAGAGGCCATTTGAAAAACTAAGCTAAAAAATATCAGCAGTGAAGATATGTGAAAAAGCTGGTGACCAGATAGTAACATTCTCTTCACTTCTGTATATTCTATGTTATATGGACACTATATGGTAGCATTGTTTCTCATATTACTTAGGTTTTATATTGGGTATTGTGTCACAGATGACAGACAGTCATGTGGTTTCTGGCTATAGAAGGTCACAGCGTTTGGCTGCGCAGAATGCTCCCTGACTTTCTATTGTTCCTGCTGTCAGTATTCATTGGTATAGGTAGCTTTCCTGCTGGATTCATCTCTCTCACCTTTGGGCCCAGCAGGAGCCTTCCTTCCATCCAGCTGCTGATCATCAGTATTATCTTGGTGCTTATGTGCCGCCCCCGTGTCAGCAGCTTGGCTGCTCGGATCCAGATCCGCGGTGGCTCGAGGGGCGTCCGGACCCGGGGGTCGTGCGGCCACTCAAATGAAGAGGGTATTTACAGTGGATTGTGTATTTAGAGTTCGTGATGCCACCCGTGGTGTGTGGTAATGTGGAGTACCATCGCTGCAGTTGGGAGCACCCGGGGTCGATGGAGTGGGGCAACTAGGTGTTGGAACCCACCACGGGTAGGGGGGATGCCCCGGGACTCGGTGATGGTGTTTGGGGAGTGCTGTTGGGAGTGAAGGGGTCACTTGCGTACTCACTCAGTCCATAAAGCTGACACCGACAACTGGATAAACCAAAGTTCTGGACACCGCTGCCGCTGAGGGGAGCTAGTTTGGGTCCCGTCCCCAATGGTGCTGCCTGGTGATCTGTGACCTTCCTCCTGGCACTAAGTTCACTTGTCAGTTGGTCCCTGTAGTGTAGAACTAGCCGGGTCCCGCTCCCCACTATGGCTAACTGTGGGAGCTTGCTCTCAGGGTTCACGCTTGGGGTTTTCTGGACCGCTTTTGTGGAAAGTCCTATCCCCCTCGTTGCGCTAGTACCCTGATTCTAGAGTGAGTGGAGAGCGGATCTTGAAGGCTCCGTTCTAGTCGGGTAAATTGTCAGGTTGCCTGAAGCTACTCCCTGACCTAGGGTCCACGTACCCCGTCATGCCCTGGTCCCAGCCCGGTGATGGTACAAGGCCGCTGGCTGTCCTCCTCAACAGTTTCGTGCCCCTTGTCACGATCCCCTGCGACCGGGGTCCAGCTCCTACCAGGCCCAGACCACCGTCTGCTACCTAGTTGCTTCCAGGGAGCCCAGATCCTGACATCCTCACTTCACTCTCTCCTTCTCACACACTGACTGACTCCTGACCTCCCCTTACCAGCCCCCCAAGTGGGCAACCCTATTCCACTCAGGCCGTCCACTGGTGTGTCTGGTGGGTGTGGTGCAGAGTGTACCTAGGACTTTACTAGCTGTTGTAGGCAACACCATATAGCTGAGGACCCATAACCAAGGAGGAGGTGGATATTGCATAGAAGGGCAGATTGCACAATACCCTGTGACGACCTGATAGTCCAGGGCGTCACACTTATATACCCCTTCCTTCCCTGGACTGGTGCTGGTGATATTTTTCAGTTCATTCAAGCTTTGGTTGGAAGCAGGCGGCTTGTACTCAGCTGTGGTATCGTTGCTGAAGCTTCACTGAACCTCTCCCTGAGTCATCTGTAGATAAGTAATTCATGATTTTTCCTCTGTGTGACCTCCTTGTGTCTTATCTAGTGTTTAGTGGAGTTGGCAAAGTGCTCATCCAACCCATTCCCTATTTAGTGTCCAACACTAGAGATACCAAGGCTCAGGTATCCAGCTCAGCACATAGGTGCGGAACCTATCTAGGGTAGTGAGGGACCAGCACTAGGGATACCTAGGGTCAGGTGTCTGGCTCAGCACATAGGTGGTGAGGGAACCCAGGGACCAGCAGTAGGTTTGGTCAGGGGTCACCATCTTCCATTTTCCTAGACGCAGGGTTTCTTTCCCTTTCCCTTCGCTGCTCACTTGGTACTTCCCCCTTACCTAGTGTGACATTGAAATTACCAATAAAGTTGGTGAGGTGGATGGTTACATTGGTCATCATGCACCCCATTTCCAAAAAACTGTTTATGATTTTGGAAACACTGATTAGACCCCTAAACAAGAAAACAGGGTAAATACAGTAAACAAAATTATGATAAATTCCTGCGCCATTTCCAGCACTGGATTTTTAAAAAGAAAACTGCCTGTAGTGCCGGCCACCCCAGACGGGTCGCGTCCTCTCCCGCACTCCCCCGGCCATCCATGCGGGCTGCTGCCTCCTTCCCCTGCCAGGCCCTATACATGCCGCACATGGTTCCCAAGAGTGCACCTAAGACATGCACGCGCACTGGCCCTCCTCTTAAAGGGCCGGCATGCTATTTCCAGGAGATGCCTGTCAGCCTATGGCTGAGAGCCACAGTGTATTTAAGGCATCCTCCCATTAGGGGAGGTACCTGCACACACCTTCTGTTAATTAGTAAGTCAGTTAGCTGAGTCAGCTCCTGAGCTCCTGTTCTGTTATCCCTGTGTCCGTCTCCAGTGCCTGCCTTCCCATACCTGTCTATCCCTGCCGTACCCCCCATTCCTGTCCGTACCCGCTTGTCCAACCTGCCTCAGTCACCCCGCTTGTACCCGTCTATTCCTGAGTCCGTCACCTGTCCTGGGGGTCAGCTGCCAGAGTACCGATCACTGCCCTGGGAGTAGTACCTGGAGTCTGCCTCACGGTGGGCGCTTAGCATTAAGCCCCTTCCATTAAAGGGTAAGCCCAGGTCTCCCCTGTGATCTAGTGGGTCCACTAATCCCACTTGCTGCCACTACACTGGCCGCGAGCGTTACACTGGCCCACTTTCATATATGTCCATCAGGGACATTTTGGGGCTTGTGGATCCAAAAAAAGCAGAATCTAATCCCGGTTTTGGTAGAACACTGCATATTAGCGCTGAAGGGGGCGGCCATCCTGTGTGCGTGAATACTCATCTCCCTCCATTTTCGGCATACTACATCAGGCTGGTTCATAATAGGTGAAACGTTCGGAAAGAAATTCAAAGACCTCTAAAATTAGACGGAGGTAAATTGCTCCTAAGTATCGGTTCTGGCTGATCTGACTCATGTAATGTGGCCCCAGCAGGAGGACGCTGCGGTGACATCCCCCTCCTTCCACCGCAATCTCTCATTTAGTTCTTGCGTTTATTATAAATCTGTATTTCTGGCTTATGTGGGATTTATCCAGTAAGGAGGAATTAACACCTCCACTAACAGACGGTAATCCCAGTACAGAGGTTTCTACGGACAACTCCGCTCCCCTCCAGTGAATATTCAAAAGAAATCTGAGACCACGGGACATTCTATTTTGAGTTTTCACTAATTCGGCACATCTATAGAGATAAATTACTCGAGGAGGTCCAACTGTCGGGATATCAGCACTCCCAAAAACAGGACTCTCAAATTTCCCATAAGAGTGTGTTGGTGGCTGCACATGCGCACTAGTGCTTCGTTCTCCACAGGTCTTCTGGCCATAGATAGCCATATCTGACGGGACATTTCAATGCCCCAATCTCCAGTCGGAATAATTCCTTTAGAGTTCATTCCAAATATTTAAAGGGAACCTGTCACCAGATTTTGGCCTTCTAAACTAAAACTAGCACCTTAAGAAGCGCCTGTGCTGTATTTGTACCGCCCCGCGGGCTCGGCTGCGACCGCCGAGCCGCTCGGATCCGTGCTCGTACTGCGGGTGGTGGCTCGAGCCTCTCACGGACCCGGGGGTCACGTCGCTCTGCAAGGGAGTTGGCGCTACACGCGGGGACTTGGGTGAGAAGTTCCACGGCCGGGGCTGCGGTGGTTTCGTTTGGGATGTAAGTTCGTGACGCCACCCACGGGTTGTGGTGATTGTAGACACCACCGCTGCGGTGAAGGTATGGGGGCTCCCGGGAGCGGTGTAATGACGCAGCTAGGTGTTGACCCCTCCGTGGGTAGGGGGTGTTGGTCCCGGGGCTCGGTAGGCGAGGGCCGGGGTGCAGGGTGAAGTGTTGCGGTGCGGTGCAGTGCGCGGCCCGAAGGCACTGGTGTACTCACTATGACACAAGACACCGGAGTCTCTGGTAAACCAAACGGAGTGATGAACGGGGCCCGCAGCCGGCTGCAGCTTCTCCCAGAATAGGTTGGTGGTTTCCGCCTTTCCCCTGCACCTCTGTGTGTAAATGGTTGACTCCTATGCCTAGGCACCTGTAGTCCGCTCCCCGACTTGTATATGCCGAAGGAGCCCGTTTGCCCGCAGACGCTGGCCCTTTGGGTCTCTATGCCTTGGCGGTGGCGTTACCCTATATGGTTGGGCTGTTGTCTTCTAACGGGGCTTGTGTGGGATAGGTCCTAAAGTCCAGTCCGCAATCAGTTGATTCAACTCAGCCCTGTTGGTTCAGGGCTTTGTACTGGGTCTGAGTACCCCTCCTGGTGCTCCGGTTTCCAATCGGTTTCCCGGTTCGGTACCGGCGGGCCACCGCACGACCCCGTTCCCTACGGTTCCCCCGGCTGTAATCCCAGCTCCTGCAGGCGGCCACCACCGTCTGCCTCATTGCCAATGGTGACTGGGCTCTGACCCAGCCACCCGGTAGTCTCTTGGCAGACCTGGACACAGGACTGCCCGTGAATTTGACTGCTCTACACCTCCTCCTGACTACTCTCTTCTAGAACTTGCACTTCACTCCGTGTTTTCCCGCCTCCAGGTCTGTGAACTCCTCGGTGGGCGGAGCCAACCGCCTGACTCCGCCCCCTGGTGTGGACATCAAACCTGGAGGGTGGTGACAAGGGTTTTAGTTTGACTGATGTCACCTAACCGGGAGGGGTGTGTGATGTTGTGTGTGACTACCTGGGACGACCTGACTAGTCCAGGGCATCACATATTCTATGAAGGTGCACATTACCCCCTGACCCCCCCCATAGACCCCACAAATAAGTATAAAATCTCCAGCCCTGTATATAAATTGTCCGGTCCGATGGGCGTCCTAATCTGCGCCTCCCATCCCTCCTGTCACCCTCCTCCTGATTGACGTGGATGACGCCTCGGATGCCATCCAAGTAGGTGGACAAAATCTCTTAACTGCGCAGACATATTCCCGGCTCACACAGGCACACTTCGCTCTTACCTGTTGTGAGCAGAGCCGAAAACATAGGTACACTTGCGCGAATCGGCGTATTCTCTGCACAGGCGTGAGATATTGACCTGCGATGTGGATGACGTCTGTGGCGCCCCTGAGGCTTCCGTCACCACAGAGATATTGCACCTCAGCCAGAGGTGTGATGTCCCATCCTGGGTAAGAATGGGGTCATATGCCGGTCCACAGACTAAACTTGCACTCACCAATTGGTAGGCATACACTGGGTCAGGGATAGTGGCAGCAACCCCCATAGATGTATTCATGGGGCCATAAGTCCCATTTCTGGTCCCAATAGTGTGGGTGGAGCCTAGTCAGTGGGTGTGTGTGAGGAGTCAGAAAGTGTGAGTAGACAAGGAAACCAGGAAGTTCAGGGCAGACAGTCTGTGAGAGGGAGGAGGAGAGGGAGGTAGTTACCTCAGGAGAGTGAAGGAGTACAGTCTGAGGGAGGAGAAAGTGACAGAAGGAAGTTCCTGGTGGAGATCCTGGGGTCTAGTTAGGCCCAGGTGACACCTAAAGAAAGAAAGGGCCACGGAAGGGCATATTGGCTCGTGGCCTGTTCCACTGGAAGATCGGCTGGAGTGATCTGGCTGCATTCGGGGACGGTCCCCAGACAGAGGGAAGAAAGACAATTCCTCAAAAGTAACACCGAAGGCCCGGGGGTGGTTGCAAGCACCCAGGGTCACAACCCACCACAGATCCCCGGTGGAGGGGGCAAGATACAACTGCGGTTAGCCCCCTTTGTACAGGCCCTGTGGTGGAGGCCAAGACCAGCTCAGCTAAAACAGTCAAGGCTAAGAAGTCAGTCAGGAAAGAGACACAGGAGGGGTGCACCGGTATTGACCTCTGAACTACCCGGGATCGGCGGAGGCACCTGACAGTGGATCCCAGCATACTGTGGGCAACCGGTTTGCTAGCACCTGGACCAAGAAAACAGTGAGTAAAGATCTTAACTGCAAGCCCTGTGTCATCTGCTTTATTCTGCACTGCATCCAAAACACCATAGACTTTGTCTGCGCCCGACGGAGCCGTTGGAGGAGCGGCGGTCGCAGCCGCGGCATTTAACTAACGCTGCAGCGTGCAGGGATGCCAGGACTCTGCCGAAACACGTTCCTGGAACCAGCCATAAGATGTGCCAGGAGCTCCAGGCCCAAGTCCACTTCATGCTGGCGAAGTGGACGTCGGAGATGAAGGGCCTGACCGCAACCGTTTGGGCATCCGAAGTGGAGGTGGTCTCAAAGGAGCGGGTAAGCGACCCACGCCCCTATGTCCCCGAGGGATCTGTCGATACGGCTGAGGGGCCCGGCCTGCTGTCATCCACCACGCTACCTCCCTCACTGCCCATGCCCGCGGCCAACACCCCGACCGACCCGTTACCCCTGTCACCGGTAGCGGAGCCCGCAGCGTCTGAGGGAGAGGGCCCAGACCTATGACCCATGGGCCTTACCTTTGCCACCACCCTGGCACCCGTCCAGGCTTCCATCCCGACTGCGACAAAGATGACGACGGCCCCGGCAGTCAGCCCGACCGCAGCGGAGGCGATCCTCGACCAGAGGCCAGCGCCGCAAGTCCCGTCAACCGCTTCCAGACCCCGGGCCTCGGCTGAGGCACGGCGGGGATGCAGCTGCCAGGAGGCAGAGCAGGCCACGTCACAGCGGGGTCCCTCATTATCGAAGGTACTGGTCGTAGCCGGCACGAAGGGACTCTGTCTGGGCCCATCCCCCACACCGCCTGAACTGGAGCAAGCAGAAGGTGCTCCACACCGGGAGCGGCAGCAATGGCAGCTGTGCCGCGGGATTGCTGTTTAAAGCTGAGGAAAAGAGCAGTTGTCCCCGTTGGGACCCTGTGCAGTATGTTGATTGTTCCAGTTGTGAATGAATGAACACTAATCAAACCGAGTTTCGTCTGATTGTCTACCGTGATTATCCCGGCTGTTGCTGGCAAGTTGTCGACGGAGGGATCCTATGTGTTTCACTGTATGCATGAGGAACTGCTCATGGACATGGCCGAGAACTGGCAGGCCACCCACGAACTTGTGGGCCTGTAAATAATGTTGTGGGATAGATACCGTTGCCGCCTCCGGAGGAAGGGCCCGCAGCAGAGCAGGCTGGGGCCTGGCCACCACCAGGACCGATGGCCATCCTCCGGGGGTCAGGGGTCCCCCTGGACGTGGGGCCCCCTGAAGTGACAGTCGGGTGCGAGTTACCGTACCCGTTCCCGCTCGGGCAGCCTGAACCTGGACTGGGGTCAAGGGGTGCTGCCCACTTCTTAGGGGCAGCATCAGGGCTAGGTTGCTTGGGTGGGAGAGCGGAAGACATCCATCCGTCCGTCTGTATTAAAAATGTTTGTATGTGCAACGTTTGAAGTGACCTGAAAAGAAATGCTTGTGTTTTAAATGTTTACCGTTTTACCTGTTATTTATATTTTTACAGTTTTTGAACAAAAATAAAACCGGTGATGGACGGGCAGCCCGCGGACGGTCTGCATTTTACCAAGGGGGAATGTGACGCCCTGGACTAGCCAGGTAGTCACAGACATACCAACACACACACCCCCACCCTAGGCAGTTACAGCAGCCAAACACAAAACCCTTGTTGTCTCCCTCCAGAGTCTGATGTCCACACCAGGTGGGGCGGAGCCAGGCGGTTGGCCACACCCACCGAGGAGTTCACAGGCCTGGAGGCGGGAAAAGTGACAGTTTAGTTTTGGAGGAGGAAGTGAGAGGAGTGAACACTTGGGTGTCTGGGTTGGAGCCCAGACACTAACAGCAAGGTTGGCAGACGGCGGTGGCCGTCTGCAGGAGTTAGTGGAACTCCGCGGAGCCGTAAGGACCGGGGTCGAGCGTCGGCCCGCCGGTACTGGACCGGAGAACGGAGTGAAGCTAAGCACACAGGCAGGGCCATCGGACCCCGACCAGGCTTGGAGCCGCCGTCAATAGTCAAATCCGAATGTGACAGGAACCCCAGGGGTTTCTCAACTACTAAAGTCCCGATTGAAGGCAACCGTCCACCCAGAGAGGATATACAGCCACTGCCACAGGCTAGAGATCCAAGGGCCAGCGCCTGCGGGCAAAACGGGCTCCTACGGCACCTATACGCCGGGAAGCGGACTACCGGTGGGCAACCACAGGAGTCAGAACATTTTAAAAGGTGCAGAGAAAGACAGCCACCATCAGCCGTCTGGGGAGAGCACAACAACAACACTGCAGCCGGCTGTGGGACCCGTCCATCCGGCCGTTTTGGTTTACCAGAGACTCTGTCAGTGATTGTCTGAGTGAGTACACCAGTGCCGTCCGGCACCGCGCCGCGCAGTCCCTGCACCCCAGCCATCCAGCCTCCCCGTTACACCATCGGGCCCCGGGATCACCAACCCCTGTCCACGGAGGGGACAACATCTCAGCTGCACCCTACCATCTCTCCCGGAATCCCTGTTACCAGCAGCGGTGGTGCCATTATCACCACGACCCGTGGGTGGCGTCACGAACAATCTCCCTAACCAAACCACCATCCCCATTTCACTCACGAGTGAGGAGCACTGCTCGAGTCCCCGGGTCCGGTCCACCGCTCGAGCCACCGAACAGCAGCAGCAGAAGCCCCGGACACAAGCGTGGCGAGCGCGTCCCCTCCACCCGCGACACAAGCGCAACTATGTTTTTGGCTCTTCCCGCAACAGGACAGAGTAAAGTGCGCCTGCGTGAGCCGGCACTATGGAGATTTTGCCCACCTATGTGGATGGCATCCAAGGCGTCATCCACCTCAAATCAGTACAGGAGGAGGGCGAAAGGAGGGCGCAGATTAGGATGCCCATCGGACTGGACAATTTACATACAGGGTGGGAGATTTTATAAAGAAATATGTGGAGTCTACAGAGGGGTCAGGGGGTAACGTGCTCCTGTGTAGAATGCAGCACAGGTGCTGCTTAAGGTGCTAATGTGCCGCCCCCGTGCCGGCAGCCTGCCACTGCTCGGTTCCGGGCCTTCCGGTCGGTGGCTTTAGGGTCTCTGGACCCGGGGGATCCCGCGGACACTCCGAATGAAAAGGGTTGGGGTGATGTAGGACGTATATGTACGGGCTGGGCCGTACTAGGTTCGTGACACCACCCACGGGATGTGGTGAGTTTGGACACCACCGCTGCAGTTACGGGGCACCCGGGGGAGATGTTATGCAGCAAGTTGTTAACCCCTCCGTGGGCAGGGATGGTGGCCCCGGGACCCGTTGGGTGATTTGTTGGTGCAGGGAGATGGGCAACCGCAGGGTGCTGGTGTACTCACTATTGAAGGAAACACACGAGTCTCTGGTAAACCAAGGTGATGGTGGTCGGTGCCCGCAGCCGGCTGCGTTCTGGTTCCCCCACCCGGCTGGTGGTCTCTGTCTTTCTCCTGCACCTTTGTGTAATGGTGGACTGCCTGTGCTTGCAACTTCAGGAGTCTGCTCCCGGCTGGATGTGGACTAAGGAGCCCTTGTCCGCAGACGCTGGCCCGTGGGATCTCTGAGCCCTGGCGGTGGCCTTTTATCCCCCTCGGTGGGCTGTTGTCTTCTAATAGGGACTTTGGGTGGGACAGGACCTCTATTCCTGGCCTCAATCCGTTAATTAGCTGGTTCCAGTCACTTCTGGTCCCGGCTTCAGGGTCCGAGTACCCCCCTGTGTGCTCTGGTTTCCGAGTCGGTTCCCCGGGTCGGTAGCGGCGGGCCACTACCCTGTCCCATCCACCTCGGTTCCACCGAGCCGTCTTCCCGGCTCCTGCAGATGGAGGCCGCCTTCTGCGTCCTAGTCCAAGACACCAGGGCTCCTACCCCTGGCGCCGTTCAATTTGGGGGTATTCGCCTCTGCTGCAGCTGGACACAGCTCCAGCCCACACTCCCCTCCAACTTGAACTCTAAACAGACTCCCCTTTACTTTCCTGCCCCGGGATGTCTAGACTCCTTGGTGGGCGTCTTCCAACCGCCTGGTTCCGCCCCCTGGTGTGTCCATCTAGCCCTGAGGGGGGGTGACTAGGGTTTTGAAGTTGACTGATGTCACCTGTGAGGGAAAGGTGTAGTGCAGGGGCCTATCTGTGACTACCTGGCCCGGCCAGGGCGTCACACTAGCTTTATTTTAGAAGGCCAAAATCTGATGACAGGTTCCCTTTAATGATGAACCCTCAGGGCATCATCAGAGGTAAACTCAATGGTTCACTCACATCTCCAGAATCTCAGCGCCCGACCACTGTAGTGGCCATGGTCCTGTTGTACCGGACATTTTGTCTTCCTCATTGTTGTCGTGGGGACACATCATTTCCATTTTTGTTTAGATAATTATGTAAGCAGGGGACATAAATGGCGGGTGTCATCCAGTAACTCGTATCTGCAGATTACAGGCGCTGAGGATTTGTTACAGTCGCTCAGCTGCAGTTGCTCAGAATACGATCCCTCACCGAGCGGACCCTCCGCCTTCACACATTTCTTCCATATAAAAAAGGTTAAATGGAAAATTCACGGCTGTTGACCGAGCATTGTCCAGGGCGGATGTGACAGAACGCGGAGACTCAACACAATGGAATAAAGTGCTGCAATTTGAGCTGCAAGATAAAAGCTCCATAAACTAAAATATAAGGGCCAAATTGTGAGGTCTCCATGACTGGGTCAGATCGCCTTGGAAACGTGTAGTGTTGTGGAGTGTTCTCAGTATATGGCAGGTCCTGTGGGGTGTTTCTAGTGTACAACAGGTCTTGTGGGGTGTTCCCAGTATATGACGGGCCTTGTAGGGTTTTCCCAGTATACGGCAGTTCTTGTGTGGTGTTCCCGGTATATAGCAGGTCTTGTGGGGTGTTCCCGGTATACAGCAGGTCCTGTGGGGTGTTCCCGGTATACAGCAGGTCCTGTGGGGTGTTCCCAGTATACAGCAGGTCCTGTGGGGTGTTCCCGGTAGACAGCAGGTCCTGTGTGGTATTCCCGGTATACGGCAGGTCTTATGTGGTGTTCCCGGTATACGGCAGGTCTTGTGTGGTGTTCCCGGTATACGGCAGGTCTTGTGTGGTGTTCCCGGTATACGGCAGGACTTGTGGGGTGTTCCTGGTATACGGCAGGACTTGTGGGGTGTTCCCGGTATACAGCAGGTCTTGTGTGGTGTTCCCGGTATACGGCAGGACTTGTGGGGTGTTCCCAGTATACAGCAGGTCTTTCGTGGTATTCCCGGTATACGGCAGGTCTTGTGTGGTGTTCCCGGTATACGGCAGGACTTGTGGGGTGTTCCCGGTATACAGCAAGACTTGTGGGGTGTTCCCGGTATACAGCAGGTCCTGTGTGGTGTTCCCGGTATACGGCAGGACTTGTGGGGTGTTCCCAGTATACAGCAGGTCTTTCGTGGTATTCCCGGTATACGGCAGGTCTTGTGTGGTGTTCCCGGTATACGGCAGGACTTGTGGGGTGTTCCCGGTATACAGCAGGACTTGTGGGGTGTTCCCGGTATACAGCAGGTCCTGTGTGGTGTTCCCGGTATACAGCAGGTCTTGTGTGGTGTTCCCGGTATACGGCAGAACTTGTGGGGTGTTCCCAGTATACAGAAGGTCTTTCGTGGTATTCCCGGTATACGGCAGGTCTTGTGTGGTGTTCCCGGTATACGGCAGGTCTTTCGTGGTATTCCCGGTATACAGCAGGTCTCGTGTGGTGTTCCCGGTATACGGCAGGACTTGTGGGGTATTCCCGGTATACAGCAGATCTTTTGTGGTATTCCCGGTATACAGCAGGTCTCGTGTGGTGTTCCCGGTATACGGCAGGACTTGTGGGGTGTTCCCGGTATACAGCAGGTCTTTTGTGGTGTTCCCGGTATACGGCAGGTCTTTTGTGGTATTCCCGGTATACAGCAGGTCTCGTGTGGTGTTCCCGGTATACGGCAGGACTTGTGGGGTGTTCCCGGTATACAGCAGGTCTTTTGTGGTGTTCCCGGTATACGGCAGGTCTTTTGTGGTATTCCCGGTATACAGCAGGTCTCGTGTGGTGTTCCCGGTATACGGCAGGACTTGTGGGGTATTCCCGGTATACAGCAGGTCTTTTGTGGTGTTCCCGGTATACGGCAGGTCTTTTGTGGTATTCCCGGTATATAGCAGGTCTCGTGTGGTGTTCCCGGTATACGGCAGGACTTGTGGGGTGTTCCCGGTATACGGCAGGACTTGTGGGGTGTTCCCGGTATACAGCAGGTCTTGTGTGGTGTTCCCGGTATACAGCAGGTCTTGTGTGGTATACGGCAGGTCTTGTGTGGTATTCCCGGTATATAGCAGGTCATGTGGGGTATTTCCGGTATACAGCAGGTCATGTGGGGTATTCCCGGTATACAGCAGGTCATGTAGGGTATTCCCGGTATAGACCAGGTTTTATTGGGTGTTCCTGGTATATGGCAGGTCTTACAGAGGATATATGTGTTCTACCAAAGCCATCACTACTATAGTAGCTTTTTTGGATAGAAGGATGTTACAACCTTCAAAACAGTGCCACTTGCTTTGTGCGGGGTGGCATACATACACAGTGCACAATATTAGGCAGGGAGTTTCAATGTTATGACTCATTGGTGTATATAATAATGACATCGAAATCATGTATTAGCCCATTGGAAGCTGCTGACCATAAGACAAAGGAATCATATTCTTATACAAAACACTGGACCACCAGGGATCCTCAGGCCACCTATTGACTAAGCTTTTATGGGCCAAACAATAAATATTTATAGCATATGATTTACGTAACATTAAAAGTTCAACCATAGACCTGATATTTGGTAATAAAAGCGCCACTGACCACCAGGACTCATCAGAACATTCACACTAGTGATCACTCCATTGGCATCCATTGACCATTTTGGACTGGAAATTTGACTACAAGTGTCACCAGAAATGTGTCCAACAGCCCCATGATCAGGGGTGAGGTGGCCAGCGAGGTCCACTTTGGTGGACACCCCCATTATTTTTTTCTCAGCAGCTATTGATCCCCTCCCGAACTACAGAAAATCTAGAACATCGCGGCTGGATGGAGCATTGCAGACTACAGAGGAGGGTTTATCGGTAATATAATCATCTCTCAGTTACATTATTACTGTCTTAGTCCGACTTTAAAAGGAGAATCAGAAGAAACATCTGAAGTATCCGGAGAATATACCGCCAAGAGATGATTGTTCTATAAAAGCCGGGAATCGCAAAATGGTCTTAAAAGCGTCTTTGATGGAGAAACTCCGCAGGATTCTATTAGAAAGCCTTTAATTAGGACGGAGAAATATTTTTTTTATTATTATTAGTCCTAAAACCAGACTTTTTTCTGCTGCTTTCTTTAAAAAAAGAAAAGATTTTCTATAGAGCGAATAAACGGTGAAATTACAGAACGACGACGAGAAATGTTAATGCTACAATAAATCCCAGTAAACTTCATCAGATATTTCCGGCGCCGTACTGGGTATTATGGGAGACGCCGTGGCACAACGTTGGTTTTAGCCCAAAATTAAGTGGATTCAGACCGCAAAGAAGACGGAAACGCATTCACCTAGCCCATCAGGGAGTAGAAATTAGCTCCTTTACTCTCCTAGTGAACCAGGGATGGAACTTCAATGCCCCAGACCACCAGGGACACAGTCTTTAAACTATTTTTTTTTCCTCCTAGGACCAATAAGGATGCAGACAGTAACTCAGTCTATTATTATTATTATTATTATTATTTATTATAGCGCCATTTATTCCATGGCGCTTTACATGTGAAAGAGGATATACGTACAACAATCATTAACAGTACAAAACAGACTGGTATAGGAGGAGAGAGGACCCTGCCCGCGCGGGCTCACAGTCTACAGGGAATGGGTGATGGTGCAATAGGTGAGGACAGAGCTGGTTGCGCAGTGGTGTACTGGACTGAGGACTATTGTAGGTTGTAAGCTTGGTGGAAGAGGTGGGTCTTGAGGTTCCTCTACCCCTAGACCACCAGGAATGCAGTCATTAAGTTCTTCCTAGGACCACTAAGGATGCAGACAGTAACTCCGTCAACTCCCAGACCACCAGGAATTCAGTCATTAAAGTTCTTCAACCACCAGATCACCAGGAATGCAGTCATTAAGTTCTTCAACAACCAGACCACCAGGATTGCAGTCATTAACTTCTTCAACCACTAGGCCACCAGGGATTCTGACATTAACTTCACTTTCTCTAGCCCACAAAAGACTTAGGACCACTTCTTCCTAGGACCACTAAAAATTCAGACAGTAACTCCGTCAACATCCAGGCCACCAGTAATGCAGTCATTAAGTTCTTCCTAGGACCACTAAAGATGCAGACAGTAACTCCACCAACCCACCCCCAGACCACCAGTAATGCAGTCATTAAGTTCTTCTACCACTAGACCACCAGGGATTCAGACATGAACTTCACTTTCTCTACACAAAAGACCTAGGGCCACTTCTTCCTAAGACCACTAAGGATGCAGACAGTAACTCCGTCAACCCCCAGACCTCCAGGAATGCAGTCATTAAGTTCTTCCTAGGATCACTAAGGATACAGACAGTAACTCCATCAATCCCCAGACCACCAGGAATGCAGTCATTAAGTTCTTCAACCACCAGATCACCAGTAATGCAGTCATCAAATTCTTCAACCACTAGGCCACAAGGGTTGGCATTAACTTCACTTTCTCCAGACCACAAAAGATCTAGGACTACTTCTTCCTAAGACCATTAAGGATGCAGACAGTAACTCCGTCAACCTCCAGATCTCCAGGAATGCAGTCATTAAGTTCTTCAACCACCAGATCACTAGTAATGTAATCATTAAGTTCATCAACCACTAGACCACCAATGATTCAGATATTAACTTCACTTTCTCTAGACCACAAAAGATCTTGGACCACTTCTTCCTAGGACCACTAAAAATGCAGACAGTAACTCAGCCAACCCCCAGACCACCATTAATGCAGTCATTAAGTTCTTCAACCACCAAATCACCCGTAATACAGTCATTAAGTTCTTCAACCACTAGACCACCAGGGATTCAGACATTAACTTCACTTTCTCTAGACCACAAAAGATGCAGACATTAACTCATTTACTCTTAGACCATTAAAATGGTACAGAAATCTCTTTCACTCCCCTAGCCCACAAGGGATGGGTCCAGTTGAAGCAGCTCTCATCTTGAACGTGGTCCATGTGCAATGTCCAGTTGCTCATATAATTTCCAGTTCATTAACCAGTGATATACAAGCAGGGGTAAAGAATTACCAGGCCAAGAAGAGTTACCATCTAGGACTCTGGATAAACTAACTGACAACTTCTATGACAGCAGTAAAGGCGGCCATATTGGTTGTCACTTTCCCAGAAGGTGCCCATGACCTGTTTAGGTCTTTGATATCGGTGGCTTGTGTTCCCAGTCCCAGATCTGTCTGTGTCCTGACTCGGCACATGGACTCTTTCTACTTTTTGAGTCCGAGGAGCATTGAGGAATCCTCCTTCTCTTTGCTCCCTGACTAATGCATCCTCCCCGGGCCTCACCGCAATGTGTTGCACATGAATATTTAACACATTGTTTTTACATTTGTTGGTTGAGAGGAATGAGAAGGTCTTTTACCGTCCATCCCCTGAATAATTCAGCACCACAGAGCGTCCTCCCTGGGGAGATTTTATGGTGGAGCATTGGGAGGTGGGAACCATGGAGGGTGGGGGGAGTAGTCCACCAGGACCCAAAATATTCTCATTTCTCCCTGGCTCTAGAGCCCTATAGATGGCGGTGTGGCCATCACCAATTAATCCCTGATTAATTACTTATAAAGCTCAAGATGATCAGAAGATGGTGAGCGCTGGTTGGTTTACATACTTTATCCTTAACTGAATGAAAGCGGAGCCGAAAGTAAAGATTCTGAGGTTTCTCTGTGACTCAGAGGGTCTAAGGCTCTGGAGAATAATGGGGGAACCTTGTAATTATCAGACAGTTAATTAGCGTTTGCAGTCATCACAGGACACATCTGCTTTTTAGGAGTTAAAAAAGTTTATTGGCAGCCCGAGTGAGCATTAGTGACAGCCCCTGAGTGAGCATTAGTGACAGCCCCTGAGTGAGCATTAGTGACAGCCCCTGAGGGAGCATTAGTGACAGCCCCTGAGGGACCATTAGTGACAGCCCCTGAGGGAGCATTAGTGACAGCCCCTGAGTGAGCATTAGTGACAGCCCCTGAGGGAGCATTAGTGACAGCCCCTGAGGGAGCATTAGTGACAGCCCCTGAGGGAGCATTAGTGACAGCCCCTGAGTGAGCATTAGTGACAGCCCCTGAGGCAGCATTAATGACAGCCCCTGAGTGAGCATTAGTGACAGCCCCTGAGGGAGCATTAGTGACAGCCCCTGAGTGAGCATTAGTGACAGCCCCTGAGTGAGCATTAGTGACAGCCTCTGAGGGAGTATTAGTGACAGCTCTTATGGGAGCATTAGTGGCAGCCAGTGGTGTAACTAGAGTTTGATGGGCCCCTGTGCAAAGTTTGGACCTGGGACCCCCCTCCACGTACACTGACACTTGGGGTACGGGACAATGACACTGACTCTTGGCTCTTACCCTCAGCACCCAGGTTTCCCATGATCTGAAATCCCTCTATCAGCACCCAGCTTTCCTATGTTCTGATATCCATCTTGTCCTCGGCACCCAGCTTCCCCATGCTCTGCTATACATCTTTCCCTCAGCACCCAGCTTTCCCATATCAGAGCATGGGAAAGCTGGGTGCTGAGAGAAGATGTATAGCAGAGCATGGGGAAGCTGGGTGCTGAGAGAAGATGTATAGCAGAGCATGGGAAAGCTGGAGGCTGAGGGAAAGAGCCCTTCTCCTTCAGCACAAAAGGTTCCCATGCCATGCTTGTATCTTTGTCCCCCCTTGTATATAGTTCTCCAAACACTATAATGGCCCCCGCATAGCCTTCCATATAGTATAAAGGGTCTCACATAACCCTTCATATATTAGAATGCAGCTATATAGACCTCCATGTATTATAATGCATTTCCCATAGTTCTCCATGTATTATAATTCACCCCACAGTCCTCCATATATTATACTGCACCTCATAGTCCTCCATATCTTATAATTCACCCCATAGTACACAATATATTATACTGAACCACATAGTGCTCCATGTTTTATAATGCACCCCGATAGTCCATGTATAAGGTAGCCTTCATAGTCCTCCATATATTATAATGTAGCCTCCATAGTCCTATATGTATTATAATGCAGCCCTATAAAACCTTCACATTGTGTTATGCAGCCCCATACTCTTCCATGTATAATGCACCATATTGTCCATGTATAAGGTGTCCGTCATGTTATATAATGCAGACCCATAGACCTCCATGTATAATGCAACCAGCCCTCTATGCTCCATATATAATGCAGCCAGCCCCCCATGCTCCATGTATAATGCAGACAGCCCTCCATGCTCTATGTATAATGCAGGCAGCCCCCCATGCTCCATGTATAATGCAGCCAGCCCCCCATGCTCCATGTATAATGCAAGCAGCCCCCTATGCTCCATGTATAATGCAGCCCCCTCATGCTCCATGTAATGCAGGCAGGCCCCCCCATGCTCCATGTATAATGTAGGCAGCCCCTCCACGCTCCATGTATAATGCAGGCAGCCCCCAATGCTCCATGTATAATGCAGGTAGCCCTCCATGCATAATGCAGGAAGCCCCCTATGCTCCATGTATAATGCAGGCAGCCCCCCATGCTCCAGGTATAATGCAGCCAGCCCTCCATGCTCCATGTATAATGCAGCCAGCCCTCCATGCTCCGTGAATAATGCAGACAGCCCCCCATGGTCCATGTATAATGCAGGCAGCGCCCCATGCTCCATGTATAATGCAGGCAGCGCCCCATGCTCCAGGTATAATGCATATAATGCAGGCAGCCCCCCATGCTCCATGTATAATGCAGCCCCCCATGACCTCTGGCCACCGTGTACACACTGATTTAAAAAAAATCCCAAAAAAACCCAAAACAACAAGTTCTTACCTCTCTCCTTCTTCAACCGCTGCTCCGTCCTCGCCTCTCCTTGTTCTGCTTCTGCGGTCGGCGTCCTCCCGTCCTGCGCTCTGTGCTGTAAGCACAGGAGTCGCACAAGAGTGACGGCACCGCGCAGGCACAGGGGGAGAATGATGAAGCGTGGACACGCTTCAATGTTGCTGTGCGTGATGACGGGGAGGGGGGCCCGGTGTCAGCGTCGGCGGCAGCATTGGGTCATATAGTAGCCGCGTGGTCTGATAGAAAGGAGCTGGCTGCTGATCTGCCGGGTGGCTGTGGGCCCCTAAGCTGCAGGGCCTGGTCGCAGTCGTGACCTCTGTGCCCGCGGTAGTTACGCTCCTGGTGGCAGCCCCTGAGGGAGCATTAGTGGCAGCTCTTATGGGTGCATTAGTGGCAGCCCCTGAGGGAGCGTTAATGGCAGCCACTGAGGGAGCATTAATGACAGCCCCTGAGGGAGCATTAGTGGCAGCCCCTAAAGGAACATTAGTGGCAGCCCCTGAGGGAGCATTAGTGACAGACCCTGAGGGAGCATTAGTGACAGAGCTTGAGGGAGCATTAGTGACAGCCCCTGAGGGAGCATTAGTGACAGTGCCTGAGGGAGCATTAGTGGCAGCCCCTGAGGGAGCATTAGTAGAAGCCCCTATGGGAGCATTAGTGGCAGCCCCGATGGAGCATTAGTGGCAGCCCCTGATGGAGCATTAGTGGCAGCCCCTGATGGAGCATTAGTGGCAGCCCCTGAGGGAGCATTAGTGGCAGCCCCTGAGGGAGCATTAATGACCGCCTCTGAGGGAGAATTAGTGGCAGCCACTGAGGGAGCATTTGTGGCAGCCCCTGAGGGAGCATTAGTGGCAGCCCCTGAGGGAGCATAAGTGACAGCCCCTATGGGAGCATTAATAGAAGCCTGTGAGGGAGCATTAGTAGCAACCACTGTGGGAGTATTAGTGACAGCCCCTGGGGGAGCATTAGTGGCAGCCCCTTAGTGGTAGTGTCATGCTGGCTAAGGGGAAGAACCAAGCGAATGGCGAAAGGGAAGGGAAACCTAGGTAAGGGGAAGATGGTGACCCCTGACCAAGCCTACTGCTGCTCCCTGTGGTCCCTCACTGCCCTAGATAGGTTATGCACCTATGCGCTACCTGATACCTGACTCTGACTGACCCTGAAATAGGCCCTAGGTAGGGAATGGATAGGATGAGCTCTTCATCAACTTCACTAAGCACTATAAAAGATACAGGGATAACAAACAGGGGGAAAGAAACAAGAAACTTATCTCCAGATGACTCAAGAAAAGGAACTGCAACAACAACAAAGTTTCTCCAGATGAATACAAGCAGACTGCTTGCACTGAAGACTTGATAAGGGTACTAGATCTATCACCAGCAGCTGGAAGGGTGAGGAACTCCGCAGGGTCCTAAAGGGAAAGGGATAAACCAAGCAGAGGAGATACATTAGAAGATACCATATACACCAAACAGGAATAATAGAAGGTCAGGGAGCAGTTTGCACAGCCAAATGCTGTGACCTTCTATAGCCAAACACCACAGGACTGTCTGTCACGTGTGAGACACATGTGACAATAAAGCCATATGCAGGGCCGGCTCCAGGTTTTTGTGGGCCCCGGGCGGAAGAGTCCAGTGGGCCCCATCCACACACAGACACCAATACGAACACGTACATATACATATTTAAAGACAAACTCGCAAAAATACATATAGAACTGACACATCTATACAGTCATATACACTTACAGACACACACACACACAACTCTGCTACATACATACAGACAGACAAACACACACAACTCTGCTACATACAGACAGACAAACACACAACTCTGCTACATACAGACAGACAAACACACAACTCTGCTACATACAGGCAGACAAACACACACAACTCTGCTACATACAGGCAGACAAACACACAACTCTGCTACAGGCAGACAAACACACACAACTCTGCTATAGGCAGACAAACACACACAACTCTGCTACAGGCAGACAAACACACACAACTCTGCTACATACAGGCAGACAAACACACACAACTCTGCTACATACAGGCAGACAAACACACACAACTCTGCTACATACAGGCAGACAAACACACACAACTCTGCTACATACAGACAAACACACACAACTCTGCTACATACAGACAGACAAGCACACACACAACTCTGCTACATACAGACAAACACACAACTCTGCTGCTCTGTGGGGCCCGCACCCGCGGCTCTGCGGGGACAGCACCCGCGGCATCGGCGGGGACAGCACCCGCGGCTCTGCGGGGCCCGCACCCGCGGCTCGGCTGGCACAGCACCCGCGGCTCTGCGGGGACAGCACCCGCGGCATGGGCGGAGACAGCACCCGCGGCTCTGCGGGGCCCGCACCCGCGGCTCGGCGGGGACAGCACCCGCGGCATCGGCGGGGACAGCACCCGCGGCATCGGCGGGGACAGCACCCGCGGCATCGGCGGGGGGGGGGATTGGCAGGGAATACATCTGGGGGGGTAGAAGCAGCTCACGGGGGCCCATAATGGGGAGGCGGGGAGGGCACTTACCCGATTAGGTCACGATGGAGAGGGGGCCCACACAGCGCCGGACAGAAGCTCGCCTCCTTCATCTGTGGGACTGAGAAGGCGGTAGCTCCGCCCACAGATGAAGTTCAAACCAGGATGTCTGTGCGCCTTAAAGTGACGGCGCCGCAGATTGCTGCCGAGGACTGCGGTCCCCGGAACTCGGCCGGGGGCAGCAGAACTGTAAAGGCGAGTGGGCCCCGGCCAAGGGACAGGAGAACTGATGAGGCCGAGTGGGCCCCCCCGGCTCTCCAGGGCCCCGGCATTTGCCCGGGTTTGCTGACGCCGGCCCTGGCCATATGCACACAGTGCATTTTTTATGCCTTTTTTGTGCAGTTTTTTCACAAAACTGCATGGCTATGTTTATGCCAGCAAAGTCAATGAGAATTCTAAAATGCTGTGCGCATGTTGCTTATTTTTTCCTTGCAGATTTAGTGCAGAAAATAATCTGCAGCGTGTCAATTCTTAGTGTGTTTTTGCCTGCGTTTTTCAGCGCCTCCACCTATTGACTTCATTATGAAAAACGCATGGCACAAAAACGAACCAAAAACGCGGCAGCTGCATTTTTCTGCCAGAAGATGCCGGGGGGGGGGGGGGATATAATGATTTTTAGTGTGATTCTTTGAGTATAAATTGAGATCAGGAACTTTATCTGCCGGTAAAGCCCAGATTGCAGCTTTTCCCAGAATGCCATTTTTTACCGCCGTCCGCAGAGCATTTACCTGTAGGATGATGATGATGAACCATCCATAATGGCCATGTCTAATATCTGGCAATTTAATACATAATGTACAGAGCGTGATTAATAGCGGCCCGGGTGCAATATTTTAATAATCCAATTATGAGGCTGAATAGCAGTAATTCATGGTGTGACAGAGTTCCTAAAACACCATCAACTAAAACAAATGTTGCTCTTAACAGACCATTAACATTTTATGCAACTCGCTGCGAAACAAAGTAACAGACCAATTATTTATCTGAAATGAATCCTCAAAAAATGATTCATCACTGCTGTGCCTGTAACAAGTGCAGGAAGATGAGGACAGGGCTGCAAGGATTTCTAGTTTCTTTTCCAACACTATATGGATTCTTTAATTGAGTAAAATTAGAAAACTTGTAGTTCCAGAAACATTGTGGTGTATATACTTGAAGAGTAATGCTGTTTCTGCCAATTATATACCTTGCATGCTGCATTTTTCACCGGTTTTCCCCTCTGCAGGCTCCATGTCTATTTTTCTGTTGACTCTGAGCTGGTGGGTAAAGACCAGCTGCTATGAGGCCTCCTATACACAGAACACACAGACATGAGGGATGCCTGCTCTCCTGTGTCTATGTAGCACATATTCAGAGGTAGCAGCAGCATGGAGGACATTATACAACTATAATGAGCAGTGTAGCTGTGAATCCAGCACTGAGATGAGATAAAACACTTACTAGAAAGCTGATGCATGGATAAAATTATATAGCAGTACTGAGCTTTTTCGGTGTGAATCTGGTACTGAGGTGAAAAAAAACTTGAAGGAAGATGAGGACAGGGCTGCAAGGATTTCTATTTCCTTTTCCAACACTATATGGATTCTTTAATTGAGTAAAATTAGAAAACCTGTAGTTCCAGAAACATTGTGGTGTATATACTTGAGGAGTAATGCTGTTTCTGCCAATTATATACCTTGCATGCTGCATTTTTCACCAGTTTTCCCCCTTTGCAGGCTCCATATCTATTTTTCAGTTGACTCTGAGCTGGTGGGTAAAGACCAACTGCTATGAGGCCTCCTATACACAGCACACACAGACATGAGGGATGCCTGCTCTCCTGTGTCTATGTAGCACATATTCAGAGGTAGCAGCAGCATGGAGGACATTATACAACTATAATGA